>NC_071264.1:29053507-29056007 GCF_023375685.1 Ictalurus furcatus
ATGATATTGTGATGTCACGACATCCATAGAACCGCCACAGTGTTGCACCGATCACACCGTACACACAAAGATGTGGATATATATACGACGCGATGCCTACTACCTTAGATACTGTCAGTGATTGACAGATAGTGGTTGTCATGACAACGTTTAGAACTCGGTGAGAAAAGAAAGATTTAAGCTGTCAGTCGAGATGTTGAAATCCCACTCGGTGACAAATTTGAGCTAATTTACTATCTTTTATCTAAGGTATGTTTTTAAGGCAGTGCTGTAGTTAGGTATAGAAGTTAGGGGGGCGTTTCCGAATTTGCATACTCATGTATATTCATAGATTCTGGCATATTTTATGAACTTAAAGGTGTAGAGACAATATATGGCACCATTTATTTACAACAACAACAGTAACAACAAAAACGACTTAGAGTTGCTTGTTCTGTGGAACTTGTCTAGAAACGTTATCTGAAGGTTGCAGGAACGTTATTTTTTGTAACGTTCCAGCTGAATTCTTTTCAGACGTTACTGAATGCTGTCATGATGTTTGAGGAAAACGTTAAACGACCACCTTTCCCTTTTCTGCTTCTGTCTACTTCTATTCTCATTGCTTTCTTCCTCACTTTCTTTCCATTCCTCTCAACAGGAGAGGAACACGTGACAGAAAACGTGACGTGTCTCGAAAATCCAGTCCGTTTTTTTTTTTTTATCACTTTTATTTCATGCTTGTGCAGTAAAGAGGTGTTGACCGAGACGGTGGGTATATCTAGATTGTTGTGTGTCTGTGCTGATGTCTGTAAACACACACACACACACACACACACACACACACACACACACACACACACACACACACATACACAAACAGCATCCAATCCAACCCTGGTCTCAGTCCCTATCAGCATGCAGTGAGAAACCTGATAGGCTAGGAACAGCTGTCAATCATCTATCTCAGCCAATGAGGCGGCTTTGAGCGTTGCAGCGTCGCACCGCAGAACACAAGCTCACTCCCACAAAAACCATCTTTACACACCTTACACACCGAGAATACAAAAGATAAAGAGCACAACACATATTTACATGTAAAAAGCAGTGAATTAAACCGACTCTAAATTAATCTGAGATATAAATAATGTCAAAATGTCATTAACAGAGGACTCATTTTTGTCATTTGGACACAAAGAGTAGCACTGAGCAATGAAAATGAGAGCCATGAAAATGCTACGCCTAAAACAATAAAACAAGTGTTTAATTTGATCATTAAAATAAAAAAAAAATTATTATTATTGTTATTATTTTTTTAATAACTTTAGGAATTTTCAGTCTAAACATATTTAAAGGATGTCTAAAACCAATTGCCAATCAAATGTAACATAATATAATGTATAAAAGTAAAAAGGTCCATCATTTTTTCCCCTCCATTTATCTCTAGATATTTATATTTATCTATAAATGCTACAATTGCTTATCGATGTTGATTATGCTCGTCGTCGGACGATTCCTCCGAATTAGAGCATTAAAAAGTAAGCTTTTAAAATGAATTTATAATGAAAATGATATAATAATAATAATAATAATAATAATAATAATAATAATAATCAAATTACAGTATATTAATCCATATTCGAATAACACAAACAAAATGATCAAATATGCTAAACTGACGTCGAACTGTAGAAGAGATTACATTTAAAATGGCATTATGTATTATTCTTCCCAGAGATGTGTGTGTGTGTGTGTGTGTGTGTGTGTGTGAGAAGGTGCATCATATACGATATGTGTGTATACAGCAACGGGTGAAATATAATGCAGTGTAATATAATATAATAGGATAATAATAAAATAGCAACAGAAGCTGTGTGTGAAATTCTCTCTCTCTCTCTCTCTCTCTCTCTCTCTCTCTCTCTCGTCCATCCTAGCTGCATCCTACAGGCCCTCGAGAGAACGCTCCAGACTTAAATCCGGCGTTCCCGGCGTTCCTCTTCCGTCTCACCTCTACGCATCCCGCCCAATCCCGCCTTCACGCCTTCGTGAACAGCTGCTCGTGTTAAACCTTTAAATCTGCCATTAATCCTGGATTCGAGAAGCAGAGCCGAGCTCCGGACACGTTATCAGCAAAAACGCCACAAATCTCCCTGTTTTCTACAGTATGGCCACGAAACTGACCTCCTCACACACACACACACACACACACACGATTCAGGGTCATTGCACCAGAAATAATTCATATGCGTAGATATTATATTAAAATCACACCACTCTCAGGTAACTGTTCAATCAGAAAAGCATGCAGGAATAAAATACATGTAGTTATAAAATCTATTTGTAATGGTTTGGTTTGACTCCATTGTCTGTTCGGATTTCCTGGACGGAAATATATCTTTGCCACTGGCGTAAAAAATACATTTGATCAGATGTATTAATACTGCACCTCCAATTGCACACACAAGTGTCCCTATTAACTACATACATAAAACAAATCAATACAATATAATACTACACACACATA
>NC_071264.1:29061007-29073507 GCF_023375685.1 Ictalurus furcatus
AACGTCCATCTCAGTGGACATCGGGTCTCGAAAGATATCAGCAGGAACCTCACGATGTAGTATCAGTGTGCCAGGTTGTGAAATTAGTGCGAGCATTTCAGATCTCAAACACGGCGCTAAAAAATAAACGGTAAATGGCGCACTCATATAGCGCTTTTATCCAAAGCGCTTTACACTGTGTCTCACTCACCCATTCACACACACCAATGGTAGCAGAGCTGCCATGCAAGGCGCTAACTTGCCATCGGGAGCAACTCGGGGTTCAGTGTCTTATCCGAGGACACTTCGGTATGTGGAGTCACGCGGGCCGGGAATCGAACCGCCAACCTTACGATTAGTGGACGACCCGCTCTACCACCCGAGCCACAGCCGCCCCATTTGACCTCTAAAACTTCTACTGTTGATGTCTCATGAACGTTGATGCTTATTCATCGTTAATATTATTAACATTATTATATTTTAGAGTATAACGTGACAGACTTTCTTGAACTTCTGGTAAATTCAGAAGTGGAGATGAGGCAGATGAGGAAACCAGGATTAAGGACGATGGTCAGTTTGAAACGATTGATACATGAAGAATATTTACAATTCATATTATGATGTCTTCAAAGTGACTAAGTCGTTCGGTTCTCGTTGGCTTCAGAGAGAGACCGAGACCGTGAAGGGAGGGACAGAGACCGTGAAGAGGTTCTTTGCATGAAAGGTGTAGCAGCTGAGGTTGAGGTAGAAAGGTTCCATCTGAGGAGACCGAGGAGCATGAGGAACTGACAGATATCACACTTACCAGGAAGGACGAGATGACATGGCGTCACAGTCCATTTACTACTATCATTCTTTTTGAGAACTTCTTCCAGTTGAAGTGACGTCTCCCATGAGCCCATATGAGTACTTCAGACAATATGTACCAGATGAGATCTTTGACTTGATGACACTAACATTTCTGCCCTGCGAAGTGGTACACTGGGTTTCAAAACAGCTAGTACAGGAGAACACAGACCTCTAGTTGGTCTCCACCTGGGTGCGATTAAATTGCCAAGAGTGTCCATGTTTTGCGAATCTGGAATCGATATTGGCATTTTTAGAAACACCGCGGCCCGTGACAGATTCTTCCAATTTTGGAAAAGCCAGCAGAGTACGCCCATTCTACAGTGCGATTCAAAAAACATGCTTGGAGCGTCCCTCGGAGGAAAACCTCTGCGTTGATGAACAAATGGTGCCTTTTGGTGGAGCTCTGGATGTCAAGCAATACAGTAAAAGCAAACCAAACGCATGAGGTGTAAAAATATACTTCCTGTCTGGCAAAAGTGGCACAGCGTATGACTTCCTGATCCAATGGCGCTGTCAGAACATAACAAGAAGTGCCTGGGAGTTGGACCTGCAGTGGTGTAACACCTCAGCCAGCGCATCACCAATCCATCGCCAACCACGAGTTGGAGGTACTAGCAGAGAAGAAAATCCGTGCTGTTGGGACAGGAAGGGCCAGCGACGAAACTATGACCGTGATGGGAGGGTTGCACTGGTCAGATGCTTTGATCATGGACCAGATCTCATGGTTTCCATCTTTGTTGGTGCTGGCAATGTGGATGAGGTGGAACATTGGGACGAAAAGCAGACCTGTTATGTGAAGGTCACGCTTCTGGAGGTAGTAAGGCTGTACAGTGAAGCAATGGGAGGGGTCGACTTCCTGGATCGACTGGTAAGTCTGCCCAAAAACTGGACCCTGAGAATGATCACACATGCGTTTGACCTGGCTATAGTTAACAGGTGGTCTGAGTACGGGCAGGATCCCCAAAAAAAAGACATCCCCGATCTCCTCCATTTCAAAATGAATGTGACCGAGTGTCTGCTGAATGTGCAAAAGCCAGTGGGAGCAAAACGTGGAAGACACAGCATGTCTCCTGAGCCAGTCCATGACAAACATCAGTACAAACAACAAGCTCAGGATTTAAGGCCCCTACCTGAAGTACAGTTTGATCTGGTGGACCACATGCCGGCTTACGATGATAAGAACGAGGCCAGCAGATGTAAGAGGCTACACCGCACAGGGAAAACACATGTCTTTTGTGACAATCGCAACCTTCACTTGTGCTTTGTACCAAGCAGAAATGGTTTCAAAGCAGCATACACACGGCAATACACACACCGATGCCTTGATGCTACCTGCGAGTACACGTAAGCACACCCACAAATGCACACAGGCATACAGTATACACACATACCCCGTGCAGACTCGGAAAAAACAATCAAGCTTTTTCTACGTTCTTATTGCATTATTCATCGTAACAGTATGCACGTTCTTTTCAAAATCTTCAAGACTGGTTCACGTACTGTATACGTTTAAACTCTAGTTCACACGTATGCTTAAAACATGAGGATTCCTCCCGAAGGCTTCTTGAAATTTTACGTCGCTTTAGTCGTGCCATCCACTGAAGCGGGCATCTAATCTAAAATCGGATAAAAACATGAGTTGGACTTACATGGGTCATTTCTCCATTGGAGAAGAGTAAATATCAAATGGGTAAAAAAAAAATTTGCTCAGTGGAAAGGAATCAGGTGTGAGGGAAGTGGTTAAAAAATAAAACATTGTGGGTTTTTTTTTTTGGATAATTAGCGAGAAACGGACTGATAATAATTCATGGATCAACGTTTTTGATAATGATGATGAGTCTTTATTGGTCACATATACATTACAGCACAGTGAAATTCTTTTCTTCGCATATCCCAGCATGTTACGAAGCTGGGGTTAGCAGTTAGTGAAGAGAGGGTTAAGGGCCTTGGTCAAGGGCCCAACAGCCTGGCAGTGCTGGGGCTCGAACCCTCGACCTTCCCATCACTAACCCAGAGACTGGCAGTGCTGGGGTTTGAACCCTCGACCTTCCCATCACTAACCCAGAGACTGGCAGTGCTGGGGCTTGAACCCTCGACCTTCCTATCACTAACCAAGAGCCTGGCAGTGCTCGGGCTTGAACCCCTGACCTTCCGATCAGTAACCCAGAGCCTGGCAGTGCTGGGGCTTGAACCCTCGACCTTCCAATCAGTAACCCAGAGCCTGGCAGTGCTGGGGCTTGAACCCTCGACCTTCCAATCAGTAACCCAGAGTCTGGCAGTGTTGGGGTTTGAACCCTCGACCTTCCCATCACTAATCCAGAGCCTGGAAGTATTGGGGCTTGAACCCCCAACCTTCCGATCAGTAACCCAGAGCCTGGCAGTGCTGGAGCTCGAACCCCTGACCTTCCCATCACTAACCCAGAGCCTGGCAGTGCTGGGGCTTGAACCCTCGACCTTCCAATCAGTAACCCAGAGCCTGGCAGTGCTGGGACTCGAACCGCCGAGCCACTACTGTATTTCACTTAAGGACAGAATTTCCACTTAAGTAAAATATGAAAGTTCAACAAAAAGTAAATATGTAAACGTTTCCGAACTTCATTTATTTTACCAACATGAACATTATATCAGTTGGTTAAAGCTATATTTTTCACTCTGCCCTAATTTAAATATGTTGATCCATGCATTATTATTATTATTATTATTATTCTACTTTTTTTAAAGTGTTGCTCTCTGTCATCTCTCTCAAGTTGAGCAAAATGGATGCTTTGTCCATGTTAGTGATTGGAGAACTGTCACACTCATTCGTCCATGCCTCAGTGAACTTACTGAAGTGCTCTACAAGGCTAGTGCAGGGGTTCCCAAACTTTTCCAGGGCAAGGCCCCCCAAATGGCATTAACATTTGACCGAGGCCCCCTTTTGCAAGATGTCTTTAAAACACATTAAAAATACAGACTTCTGAATACATCCCCTTTTTTTTATTATTAATAATTAATAATAATAACATCTTACATCTTTACATTACATTACATTAGGAATTTATTGTGTGTGTGTGTGTGGTTGTCTGAGAGTGAGAAAGAGAAAACATACTAGTGGGAGGGATGGGCACATCAAATTGTTGAGGCCCCCCGGGCGCCCCCTGGTGGCCCCCAAGGGGGCTGCGGCCCCCACTTTGAAAACCACTAGGCTAGTGCACTAGAAATTATCACTTGACCACTTATACACACTCTGACATCATCGTGAGCCATATTTATTATTCTAACGGACTCATTTGCATCGAGCTAGCCTAAGCAAGAACGTCTAAATGCTGTAAGCAGGGAATAACGCACACTGCTGCCGTCATGCCGCTGTAGGAAAATAATCAACCACAGGGTTGGCGTGATTATTATTTTCCAATAACGGCACGTCCTGAAGCTCTTCATTCCTCTTCGACCGCGACAATCTTCCCTGGATTATCATTTATCATTTATGAAGGAACGACACTTCATACTTTTTATCCATTTATCGCTACTTTGGTAACACTATTCATGTACTGATATTGTAAAATCACGCACTTATCCCTGAATTAATACTTACTTAAATAGGAGCTAACGATGAGTTGTACACATCACAAACTAATGAAGAGCTAACCTTAACTATGATGTGAGTCTTAGTTCATGAATTCATGCGCGAATATGGGCCACCTTAAGTCCATGTTAGTTTACGTTTGTTGCTTAACGTAGGGGTAATTAACCTGTAGGGGTAAACTCAATCAAGCACGCTCTATAAGAAAGAATATGAATGAAACGTGCATCATTTCAAATTGTTTCTGTAATTTGCCGTGTGCTGCTGCGGACACGAACGACTTCGTGATTAGTACACACCATAGTACAAGTATAAACCGGAAGAAATGACTTTCTGACTTCTGACTTTTGCTTAAGCGCTGACACCGGAGGCCGCTTTTTATAAACGTTCAACGTTAAACCCCGCCTCGTAGGAAACCCCCCTCTGAATGAGCTGTTACCATAGAAACGAATTAGAAAGATATTAGAACGAACGCATTGATGTAATGTATATAAACCTGGTATTTGGAGCCGTTGATATTATAGATCATTAATTAGCACCTTCCGACCAATCAGAATTCAGAGCGCAGAAGTATCGATGCGGTGTAACACGTGTTATAACACGTATATAACATAACAATGACCAAAATCTGACGATAAAATGATATTTTCATAGGAGACGTAAACATGTACGCAGTCAAAGGGCTAATTATTCCTCATGCAAAATAATAATAATAATAATAATAATAATAATAATAATAATAATAATAATAATAATAATAATAATTAAATAGAACACAGTTAAATAAGTGAATAAATGTAAATAAATTTAATTACATACTGAATAATATATATATATATATATATATATATATATATATATATATATATATATATATATATATATATATATATATTAAATGTAACAGAAAATTGTGTGATGTAAAAAGTAATCAATTATGTTTTATTATAATTGTTTGGCAATTTCTTTTTCAAGAATTTTCTTAATGGGTCTAATTAATAAACTACTTAGCTAACATTTGACTCTGTAGTTCGTCACTTGTGTTTTTATTAAACATTTTTATACATTTTATTTGACCAAATACGTGCAATTAAGTGACTCTAACAACTTCATCCCTTAATATAAATCCACGTAGCTATCAAACGTAGCAAAGCTCAAATCCATCGACTTGAAAACACAGGTTAAAGTAAAATGGTGGCTGTTAATTAAAAAAAAAAAAAATCCCCACAGCCTCAAATCCATGAACAAAAAGTCTCGAATCTTTTCACTTTAAAAACTCGCTAAACTGGAGGAGCGGGGGAAATAGCCTGGGCCATTTCAGCAGGTCCATTAAGGCACGGAGCAGAACAGGTAAATGACTCTATTGACATTACCGTCCCAGTTCAATCACCGTAATACTGTCGTAATAATCCACATTTTTATACATTAGTTTTAAAAAGCGCTAGTTTCTGAGGGGGAAAATCATTTCGTCAGTTCAGTTCCTCTGCTGAACTATTAGTGTGTAACAAAAAAAAAGAGAAAGAGGTTAAGGAGTAAGAGAGAGAGAGAGAGAGAGAGAGAGAGAGAGAGAGAGAGAGAGAGGGAGAATGACAGGGTGTGGAGAGTGAAAAAAGAAAGAAAGAAACAAGCGACAGGTAAAAGGTAAAATGGAGGCTTGGGTCAGACTTTGCATGTTTCAGAACAGCAAGATGACAGAGATTAGCTCAAATTAAAATGGAGGACATTTAATATTAATGAGACGGCTTAAATGGGTTTAGACTGAGTGCCAGAGAGAGAAAGAGAGAGAGAAAGAGAGTGAGAGAGAGAGAAAGAGAGAGAAAGAGATAGATAGATAGATAGATAGATAGATAGAGAGAGAGAGAGAGAGAGAGAGAGGGATAGAATGAGAGATTGAAAGAGAAAAAGAGAGAGAAAGAAAGAGAGAGAGACAAAGAGAGAGCGAGATAGAAAGAGAGAAAGAGAGAGAGAGAAAGAGATAGATAGAAAGAGAGAGAGAAAGAGAGAGAGAGATAGAAAGAGAGAGAGATAGAAAGAGAGAGAGAGAGATAGATAGAAAGAGAGAGAGAAAGAGAGAGAGAGATAGATAGAAAGAAAGAGAGAGAGAGAGAGATAGATAGAAAGAGAGAGAGAGAGAGAGATAGAAAGAGAGAGAGAGAGATATAGATAGAAAGAGAGAGAGAAAGAGAGAGAGAGATAGATAGAAAGAGGGAGAGAGAGAGATAGATAGAAAGAGAGAGAGAGAGAGAGAGAGAGAGATAGATAGAAAGAGAAAACAAGTGAGTTCTGATTTCCTCAACTATATGCATGCTAAAAAAAAACTGAGATCATCACAGACATCCTAATGGTTTCCACTACAAATACCACTGCAAACCATCAGCTAAACATTAAAAACCATTACCATTATAAGGCAAAATAACCCAGAGACCAGTAGAGACCCATCTGAGAGCTAATCTGCTAATGGATAATATTACGTAATATGCAAATCAAGCAAACGGTTTTCACACGGATTAGTGCGTCGTGCAGTGTGCGTGTAACTAGTTAGAAGACGATAAACAGGTATATAGGGGTATGGGTACTGTACGTGGTGGTGCCTCTGGCGAGTAGAGTTAGCTCAGGCTGCTAATCGGCTAACGAAGCGAAGACGAAGCGAGGCAAACAACCAATTTTCACCCTTTTTTAATTTTTTTTTAACCTAATTACAATATTATAATTTATTTCAAATGCATGTGAAAGACAAATCCAGTGTATCCTGTAGTAAACTGTGCTCTAGGCAACATTTTGGACGCTACCCATTCTCTCGAGGCTCTGGATGGCCGATACACACTCACAACCGACGGCAGTAGCGCTCGCTACATCCACAACTGACAAACTGCTATAGCAACATGAGCGACTAACGCAGGGTTATCTTTAATTAGCTCATCTTAAATTAGCTGCCTCGTGACCGCAGTCTGCGTCGATTAAGGTTTAACGTCCAGCACAACAACATCAGCACTGATCTACGTACAAAAAAAAAAGTATTCACGCCCTCGTTTCTTCTCTCGTTCCTCCCGTCTCAGGACTTTCCTCCTCAATACCATTATCATTATATATTATTCATATTTTTATTACTAAATTATTACTCATTTTCTTCTTGGAGCACTTTTGTAATTCACATTTGAGGTTCTCATCAAAGCCAGGCGGCGGAACGAATGCGGACGGATACTTTTTTTTTCTTTCTCCGGCTAAAATAATGCAAAGAGCATATTAAATATATATATAAAAACGATAAAATATTGAGTATTCATTTTTTTTTTTTTTTTAAATTAAGAGATAATTTGGCTGGGACAGGAATTGCCTTTTCATTAGGACAATCACTTTTAGCTTTTTATGTCTGACGTTCACATTAAATATAAATCGTTAACCTTTTTTTTTTATTTTTTTTATTTTTTTGGAATGTCTTCTCCTTACAAGTCTACTAGATACTTTAATTTTATTTTATTTTTTAAAAACTTTTTTAATAAAAAAATCAACAGAGCTTTCCTCTAAGAAAGTGTTTTAAGTAGCCAAGCAAGCTAAGAGCCCTTAATTATCAGTCAAGAACCTTTCTTGTATGTACATTATATTCATGATTTTCTTCTAGGACCTGTCAGGAATTTAACATTTAGCTGTCTTGTTACTCGCTACACTTAAAAAGAAGGATTCTTTAAGAGCTCGCATGATAATGAAAGGTTTTCAGCTTATTCAGAACCCTCTGATAGAGAAACCAGAGCTAGAACCAACACTTTAAAGTGTACTACATATAAAAGTGTGCATGAGTTCCAAGCTCTTAAGTGTCCATACTATAACACTAGAATAATATCAATTTTTAGACATTTGTAAAATATCACACTCTTAAGAATTCTCTTAAAGGGGTTTTAGCTTCCTAGAAGGGTTCTACCTGGAACCCTTTTCTGACAGGATAACCAAAGTGTGCATGATTCCCACGCATTTACGTATACATACCCCATTTTCCTTTTAACAAACTTCTAAAATATCTAGAGTTATATAAAGTATAAAATATATAAAGAGTTCATTGTTAAAGGTTCTTAGCTCCCTAGACGGGTTCTATTGGATCCCTTTCTGACAGGGGACAACCAAAGAACCCTTAGGTGTGTACTGTAAAACTAGAAAAGTATGCATGATTCCCAAGCCCTTAAGTGTCTGTGATGTGAGACCGGACAAATTTTCCGTTTTTACAGACTTCCAAAATACCTCCATCTCTTAAGGGGACACTGAATAAATAGATGTTCTTAGCTTCCTAGAACGGTTCTACTTTCTAATCCTTTCTGATAAAGAAAGCAGAGAGAGACCCAGAGAACCCTATAGTACCTATAGTACTATATAAAAAGTGCGCATGATTCCCAAACCCTAACGCGCCCGTGTGTTTTTCGTTTCTTTTGACAAAAATTCCAAAATATCTTACTGTCTTAGGAGCGCATTGGATAATTAAAGGTTCTTATCTTCCTAGAAGGGTTCTACATGGAACCCTGTATGACGGGGGACAACCAAACCCTTAGGTATGTACTATAAAACTAGAAAAGTGTGCAAGGCCTTTACACGTCCCTGCTGTAAGACTGGAAATTCTGAAATATCTCACTCTCTTGAGAGGTCAATGAATAGTTAAGGGTTCTTCGAATCATAGAAGGGTTCTACTTGGAAATCCTTCTGACAGGAGAACCAGAGGAACAATCAAAGGACCCTGAGAAGTGTACTATACAAAAGTATGCACGATTCCTAAACCCTAAAATGGCCTGTTGTTGCCTTTGTTTTTATTTTTTTGTCCTTTTTACAAAATCAAGTGTTCACTGGACGATTAAAGGTTCTAAGCTTCCTAGACGGGTTCCACTTGGAACCCTTTCTGACAGCGGACAACCGGAGAACCCTTAGTGTGTTCTATAAAACTGGAAAAGTGTGCATGATTCCCAAGCCCTTAAGTGTTCCTACTGTAAAACTGGACACGTTTTAATTCGAACGAGCTTCTAAAATATCTCCTGGAATGACAACGTCGGTCCACAACACGTGTCCAGATTGAGTCGAGCCGTTCCTGGTGCATTATTAATTGAGCTTCGTTAACGTCAGAACAAACACAGAGAGAGAAATACATTGAATGAGACATTGTAACCTCCATATGACCATCGCTGCATTGTAATGCGTGACTGAGGCCAGGAGCCAACATCTCCGTCTGCCCAATTGCTTTCTGAAGAGCTTTCCATTGTCTCCGGTGATGAACTTGAGCTCTGGCCTCCAACCCTGGGGTCCTTCTGTCTAATTCTGCCTCCCCCTCTCCCCACCTTCCCTCTGTCCGCCTACCCATCCTCCCTTCCTTCCACCCCCCCCCCCCCCGCCTCTAGCTCATACTGCAGCTGACTCCGGGCCCCTAAGTGCGGTGCGAAGCGGTGACCGGCGCATCGCCTCATCACCTTCCAGCACTGCTGAATAAAAATCGCTGTAATGAAGCAGACCACAAAATGGCTCCTTGCACAGTGGAGATGGTGGATGGATTGTGGAGAGAGGAGAAATAAAAAGTCTTTTTCATTTTCTCCTGCACACCTTCCATCTTCCTTTCTCTCGCTCTCTCTGGTCATTTCCCTCTCACTCTCCATTTGGCATGCGGATGCAGGCTTATTATTTAAGAGACAAAGGAAGGGAATCTTGGGAAGAGACAGGTGGCTGCGTGGCTGAGTGATGAGAAAATTACGAGAGTGAAATCCAACCTTGCAAAAAAAAAAAAAAAAAAAAAAAAAAGGCAGGGGAATAAGAAATAAAAATGGCTGCACCTCTTTCCCTTTTCAGCTCTTTGGTTGAGCTCAGCAGGAATGAAAGGACTCCTCCTTCCTTCCTTTTTCTCCCCCCTGAGAGGGATTTCAAATCCCCAAAGAAAAGCACCGTCCACTCTGCCATCTTCATTTTTCCTCACTTTCTCTCCCCTGTCATTTTTCTCCATTTGCTCCACAGCTCGGTTTTTATGCGCACACTCGCCCCAAATGCATCTCAACTGCATGATTTCTATTTTCATAACCGTAAACATCGGGTTTAAAGAATATGAATGCTGAAGTGCTCGGGTGGAGCCGCGTGACCGGGGCTGCACTTTGTGGAGATCAGGGGTTTTTTTTTGTTTTGTTTTTTTTTGGGCTAAATTGGTGAATTTCTCCGTCTGGGCTCGGGGTTGTGGGGTTCGTAACGGATGTGGACGGGACATGAACGCCAGCCTGGGTTCTTCTCGGCGAAGCAAACGAAGCACGTCTGCACAATATGCACTAGACAACACGTGTGTGATAATTCATGTGGCCTAAAACCCGCATCGGTGCCAGTTACACCCAAAACACATCGCAGACTCACAAAATGGCCGCACTGGACTCCATTTCCCAGCAGCCACCACCGTTACTTCAGTACTCCTTATTATGGACGCCTGTTTTCAGTTTCACCTTGACGAAGTTGTGTTGTTTAAGTGTTTCATTGCGAAGCTTCTAGTTCTTGTTCTGTTTCCAGGTGCAAGCGTACATTTCCTGGTTGTTATTTTGTCTGGACGTAAACCTTTCTGCTTTCTCTCCGTTTCTGATTTCACGACATTTTCAATCAGTGTAAACAAATGAATTCTTTCATTTGAAGGCTGTTATAAGATGAGTCAGGGCACCGTTGGGTTTCTGTGTGTAGAGTACGGTGACTCCGTGTTTAGCTGCTGGTGAGCAGGGGGATGGGAAAGGGTAGGGGTGTGATCCCGTTCCTGGGATTTTCCCAGGATCGTTCCTACGTTAAAATATATAAACAAACGACTTCAACTCAATCGTAAACATATGTTTAAAAAAAAAGAAAAAAAAAAAGTTATTTCACCTATAAATATGAAATATGAATATGAGTTATTTCACCTATAACTCACTGAAGTGACAAAATGGAAATCTAAAATGTTTAAGATCAGAACGAAATAGATTTAGAAAAAAAAGAAAGAAAGAACAACACGAAAAAAAAAAGAAAGAAGTAAGACAATGTTACCTATGATGGATTTGAAACGTGCCTACTTTTGTTTTAAAGCTCTCATACGATAGATTTACGTGCATCCGCGATCAAAAAACACTTTGTGCTCATAATTTAAACCGCAGCATTACCTTTTTCCCCTCCAGTGTCACAAACGACTCGTTAAATGATTTGTTCGAAATGATTCATCCGAAACTTCTTCTTGTGATCGGTCTACCGCTGTCAGCGTGTTTCAAAAAGGAAACGTCCACTACCCTATCGAATTTCAGCTCCGTCTGTCAGCGAGCAGCCGATGAAGACCGGAGGCGGGGCTTTTTGTCACAAACCTACGTAGGTCCGTACAGGAAGTGAGTCTGGAATCACTAACGACTCGATTCAGCTGTTCAGAATCGATTCCTCCTTTTGGTAGCCGATAACTCCGTCTGTCGTTCGCTTTGATTTGTGAAACTTTGCAGACTTTTTACGTTCACAAACGGCGACATATATAACACACTACATGAAAGGGAATATTTGAAAAAAAAAAAACATAGGTGAACTTTAAATAAACAGAAAAAGAAAGAGGAAGGTTGAGGGAATGTCTGTTTATAGCTTCTGTAATGTAAGTGATCGGACGTTCCACAATATTAAACGTAACTATAAACGGATAAAATGTACAGCGTTCTTTAAGAAATGAAAAATGACTAAACTGTTGTGGTGTAAGAGGAATAAAACGCTTCGGGTTGGTAACAGTGACTCCGCCTCAACACGCTAAAATGAAGGTGATTATTTGTCTAGAACGGCATGCCCCGTAGTCTTTTATTCCTTGTTTATGTATCGTCACTGGTGGTTAGCTGTGTAGCAAAGCTCGTCAGCATGGGTAAAGATGAGCAAATAGTAAGTGAACGTTCACCACCTTTTTTGCTTTTTTACGTCCAGGTCGCTGCATCAGGACTCGAGGCTGCGTTATGTCACACGTGTGCTATGCCGACGTTCTTGTTTCCTAACGCCGCCGTACGGCACGCTCGACTTCGCAAATGAGTTTACACCGCTGTTTAATGACACTCGGTGCGGCGTCTCAAATCAGGAACGTGAGACAAACAAATTTGTGCGAGTTTGATGGAGTTTATCAAAATGACAGGCA
>NC_071264.1:29078507-29088507 GCF_023375685.1 Ictalurus furcatus
ATATATATAAATTAGAACAGAAATAAAGAAAACGTGATGATATTGATGATTTCAATGTGTACAATAATATTTGAACGCTTTATTTGAGTCATGGAGCTTGTCATTCTCTATCGTATAGAAAGGACCAAAAGAATTGATTACTTAAATATTATTCGCGATAATATTTTTAGCTATTAATTGGATTTCAACAGCTTTTTAAGTTCTTAACTTTTAAAAAAAGAAATGTTATTTTATGTACAAAAGATATATATATATTTTAAATTAAATATTAAAGTAATCAGTAAAATGTGTAGTTACTGAAAAAGAAGGACGGATCAAATATCGGACTGATTGTTGAAATAGGTTCGATAATATTTAGCTATGAAATGGAGCTTTTTATTCTTTTATTTTGCAATCACAGAATAGACTCACTATCCACTTTATTAGGAACACATGTACACCTGCTCCTACGTGCAGTTTTCTAATTAGCCGATCATGTGGCATCAGCACAACGTATCACGCAGATACAGTTCAAGAGCTTCAGTTCACATCAAACATCAAAATGAAGAAACAGTGTGCTGTCTGTGGCTTTAACCGTGGCATGGTCGTTGGTGCCAGACGGGCTGGTTTGAGTATTTCAGAATCTGCTGACCTCCTGGGATTTTCACACACACTCTAGAGTTTATACTCAACGGTGCGAAAAACAAAAAACACCCCGTGAGCGGAGGGTCCGCAGGCGGGAACACCTCGTCGATGAGAGAGATCAGAGGACTATGATAAGACTGGTCTGAGCGGACAGGAAGTCAAATAATCACTCTTTACAACCGTGGTGAGAAGAAAAGCATCTCAGCATGCACAAAACTTCAAACGTCGAGGTGGACGAGCTACAAGAGCTGAAAAGCACGTCAGGTTCCACTTCCTGTCAGTCGAGAAGAAGAATCTGAGGCTGTCATGGGGTACACAGATTCGCCCAGACTGGACAGTTTACAAGCTTAAACTTTAAAAAAAAAAAGAAGAAGAAGAAGAAGAAAAAGACTTTTCTCCTTCTTGCATCTTTAGAAAATCTGTTCTACCGAAATTAAATCCTGCGCTGAAGTAAAATAAGCTGCGCTACCACTTTCAATGAGAAACGTTTCTCTAAAATTGACTCGACTCTTTTCTCTTTTTCCATTGTCCTTTATATTTTATGACTTTTTTTTTTTTTCAAAGTAAAACGAGTAAAATCTCTTTCCTGTCTTTGTACGTAGAGGGGGAAAAAAAAAAAAAAAAAACCCTACTCCATGTTAGTGTGTAACATCATTCCTGGTGGTTTTGAGCTTATCGCTGGTATGAAATCTAACTGGGAAATTATTCCTGTGACAAAAGACACAGTGGGCTCAATTCATCCGTGCGAAGGACGTCTGAAAAGTACTGGAGCTTAATCAGAAAATTCGAAGTGAAGTGAGAAATGTCACGAGAGGAAAAAGAAAAAAAAAAAAAAAAAAAACCGAGTTGTAATATTTCAATCTACTTCCATTATAGATAAAGTTATAATTAGAGATGGCACCGATCCGGTTCCCAGGATCAGCACTGGGCCGAATCAAACAAAAATAAATAAGTAAAAAAGTTGGATTGGATATTAAAAAAAAAAAGAATGACTTCGATCCGTGATCCTTTAGCAAATGGAAAAGATGTGTGTGTGTATATATATATATATATATATATATATATATATATATATATATATATATAAACCCTATATATAGGGTTTATTATATAAACCCTATATATAGGGTTTATATATATATATATATATATATATATATATATATATATATATATATATATATATATATATATATATATATATATATTTGGAACTGAAAATATTTATATGTAAACAAACTTGACTACATTTTTTTTTTGAAGGTAGTATTGGTTTAAATTTTTTATAATTTTATTTATAAGTTATACTTTATTATATTTATTATATTTGCACTGTACGTGCTGATATATATATATATATATATATATATATATATATATATATATATATATATATATATATATATATATAAAAAAAATTATTATTATTATTATTATTTTTGCAGTTTTGTTTATTTTTAAAAAATTTGTTTAGTTTTGTTTATTACGAGTATCCGGATCGGCTAATGCTCAAGATTTCAGTATTGATATTGGTATCAGGAAAGAAAAATCATAAGACGAACATTTAGACTTAGGAGGACGTGAGAGTTACACTAGCGTAAAATATGTTACAACAAACAAACGAAGAAAAACTTTCTCGACATATTCATTCTAACCATCATAACAGAGACATGTTATTATTATTTCTATGCATCGTTTCCTGATATATGACTTCACATTAACGATTAATGATGATGATTTCAGGATGAAGGACATTCCCGTAGTGAATGAAGTGAGCATGTGTGCACCGGCCTTGACCTTTTTCCAGACAGAGAACCCTGGGACGGGGGTCAAAGGTCAAGTCCGGCCAGATCACGCTGACCCCCATACACCCCATCCTCCCAATCCCCAACCCACACAAATGCAGAGAAGAGCATCTGCTCTTCATGTGCTCTTCATCTCCGGCGCTTTAACACACACACACACACACACACACACACACACACACACACACACAATAAGCTGTCCCAACTGAGGAGCACAAAGTCAAGGTCATGTCTCACACCTCACTCCTGTACCAACCTGCCAGTATAACATTTCTCAAAACACTTCCCGGTACCACTTTTTCTTTTCCGATACCGATACTGAAACCTTGAGTATCAGCAAATATATGAAATAAATACAACAAAGCATCGAATATAATAATCTTTTCAAAAGAAAAAATTAAACCCAGTGTCTTTATTTGTAAACATTTCTAGCTCCAAATATTAATTCCCTTTCCACATCCAATCCCGGTCTTCGCCGTTTGTTACCTGACCCGATGTTCCGTCCACCATTTTGTTGCTGGTATCACCCTGATACTGACACTAGTAGTGCCAATTAAAGTGATCCTCCAGTGTTTCAGCATAATCATAATCTCCATCCACTGTACCTCTAGAGTATGTCTGATTATCATGGAAAACATTTCCACATGCTTCCATGTAAAAAAAAAAAAAAAAAAAAAAACAAGAACGCCAAATTGACTTACAATGGAAGTCTATAGGCAGATGTTGGACGCCGTCCAATCAATTACACGTTTCACAAGAACATTAAAAGAAATCTTACCCACACACACACACACACACATACACACACACACACACACACACACACACACACACACACACATATATATATAAAACCTATATAAAAGTAGTTCCGGTTGCTTTACTTGTTCTGGAAGGGTTTGTTGTGTCCATACACCATCAGAGCCTCATAACTACACTGTTAACATGGACATGAGGGCAAATTCTTCTGTCTGATAAAGTAGTAAAAGGAGAACTTAAACAAATTCTGCCTTGTAAATATATATATTTATGACATTTATTTACTACAACAACTGCCCTTAGACTTCCATTCTAATCAGTAAACACATTTTCCGTTCTTTTCCTTAGGATAATCACACACAGGGGCAGTGGAGGCTTGGCGGTTAAGGCTCTTTGTTACTGATCAGAAGGTCGGGGGTTCAAGCCCTAGCGCTGCCAAGCTGCCGAGCCCTTGAGCGAGGCCCTTAACCCTCTCTGCTCCAGGGGGCGCTGTATCATGGCTGACCCTGCGCTCTGACCCCAACTTCCTAACATGCTGGGATATGCGAAGAAAAGAATTTCACTGTGCTGTAATGTACACGTGGCTAATGAAGACTCGTTATCATTATATAATACACACGTGCTGTTATGTCAAAACAGTGCATGAAGAGGGTGGCGTTATGTGGCATGACGTGCAAGCGTGGAGCGTGTTATTCCGCTTATACTACAGCGGTTACGTGTTTAGTTTATTAATGTACGAAACATCGAACGGTTTAACCGCTCATGGTTAGATCGAACGTTGTGGAATGTCCGAGGGACAAGTTCCCATTGTCACCTTCATTATAGCTATGATAGAGAGTCATTTCCTCACCATCATCTCTCTCTCTCTCTCTCTCTCTCTCTCTCTCAAAAGAACCACAACGTCGCAAAGCACTGGTACAACGTACTGACACTGGAGTCTCCTTCCATAAACGTTATATAAACGTCTCCTAACAAAAACATCACCATCATATATATTTTTTAAAGTTTTTTTTTTATCAGTCTTGGATAACGCGGCACATCCGCCATACGAGTCCCTGCGTATGACCTGTTACTATAGAAACAATAATAACGTATAAGAACGAGCACATTAATATAAACCTATCGTTCGCGTCACAGCCGAAGCTACCGTCCGAGCCGCCTATAGAAATAATGCGAACCTTCTGACCAATCAGATTCGAGCATTCGTCCATGCCACGGTATAACGAAACGTCCACCGCAGTGCTGACGAATAACGGACTCTGATTGGTCAGAAGGTGTTGATTGATTTTCTAGACCAGCAGCTCTGAGAGTAGTGCCAGCTTTATGTAATGCGCTCAGCTATATATGTTCAGTTCAATCCAGTTTGTTTGTTTTTTTGTATAGCGCGTTAACATTGTCCCAAAGCGGCTTATATCAAATATATCAAATCAGGATATAGATTTTAAATGAGCCAGAGAGGAAAATCTCCCCGAGACGACATGAGGAAGAAACCTCGAGGGGAACCAGACTCAAAAGGGAACCCGTTTTCATCTGGGTGACATGGATATAACTATAAATGGATAAAACATACAATATGTTGTGTTTTAATCAATAAAATTGTAAGAGTGGAATATCGCTGTGATATTCGAGAAATAAAGCACTTCGGGAACGTCAGAGTGGTAACGTTTACCATACCATCACTGATTATTTTCCTACAGCTGCGTACCGTGCAGTGTTTTATTTATTCCGTACTTAATTATGTACTGTACACGGACCCCAGAACTGTGAAATAGAGGTGCGTTAATGTCTCTCTCTTTCTCTCTATCTTTCTCTTTATCTATCTATCTATCTATCTCTCGCTCGATCTGTCTCTCCGTGCATGCAACATTTCCCTCCGTCTAATGTGGTGGTGATGTGGCCTGATGTGAGACTGCTGGGGGCAGGACTGCATAGGTGTGTGCCCATAAATGTCATCAATCTCCCAGCATGCTCCATCTGTGTCATCTGAAAGACATTTAAGCCAGCTGCATGTACCATTAAAGAAAAAAAAAAAAAGAAAGAAAGAAAGAAAGAAAGAGAGAAAGAAAGTGGTCCCTGCCACTGTCCACATTTCACGTCTCATAGGGTGTGTGTGTGTGTGTGTGTGTGTGTGTGTGTGAGAGAGAGAGAGAGAGAGAGAGAGGAGTCTGACGATTCGTTCACAGAAGGACACACTTCTCATATTCGCCCTGTTGTTTTCATCTAGGTAATGTACTGAATAGAAGGTTCCACGTTTATAGTTTAAATATCATGTTGTTCGACTCAAGTACCGAGCTGAATTTTGTACAGTTATGAAAAAAGAACTATTTTTTTTCTCTAGTTTAAAAAAAAAAAAAAAAAAAAAAAAAAAAAAACCACAAAAAAAACATCATCATAATAATGTCGCAGATATTTATTTTTTTTTTTTTCCCCCCCATTTGGAAACTGATTGCGGACTGACGGAGACACGCGTCTTCGGAAATTCTTTATTCGTACCCCTCCGTCTTCGCCGTCCGAGAACTAGAAAGCTAATCGACTGTTCCAAAAAAACAAATCGACACCTTCTGACCAATCAGGACGCAACCCGGAATTCAACATGGAGTCCGGACAACATGGGAGCTTTAGGAGCTTTTACTGAACGGTACACAAACGCAAACGAGCTAGTCTTACGTTCCAAATACAGCAGAAGTTCAGCGTGAAAAGGAAGACAAAGAGAGAGAGAGAGAGAGAGAGTGAGAAAGCGATCTAGTCTCCCACTGCGTTCTCACTTTAGGACCTGTAATAGACAGAGTCCTTCTCATTCCCCTTCAATTCTCACCTAAAAGAGCCAGCCACTCTCCCTGGTCTTAATTATATACTCCCAGATCTCTGTTTAAACCTAACCTTCTCTCGGTATCTCTTGGCCGGAGAGCGAGAGAGGGAAAAAAAATGAAGAGAAATGCTTCATTGCTAACTGCGTAGGCCCAAAACGAGGCGGCGGTGCAGAGGGGGAGGCGCTGCCGTGGATATATATGATGTACGTGTATATATATATATATATATATATATATATATGGGAAGCCGAGGCAGGGCTGTAAGGAGGAAGCTGCTTGGTCAGCATCGCGCAAACTGGAAATGCGAGCCGACAGACTACATGTGGGATTATGGATCTCGCCTTGTATGTAACCGAGCAAGGTCTATTGAGCTAAATTGAATTATTTTAGCACACCGCAAGCCTCTAAAGCGTCTCCTACTCTCCTTTTATAGATCCTTCTCTCACACAAATCAGAAAAAAAAAACATACAGTAGAAGTTCGTTTTTTTGTATTTCAACGTGCAAAGCACCTTAACGAAGCTCCTGTTCAGTTATAGTTACGTTGTAGTAACTCACCGACAGGACGAAGGTTGGCACCTTAAAACCGCAGTTTAGTACGTTTCTTTCTTTACACGCCATGCGTCCGTTTATTTACATAGCCGACTCTCGAGACAGGGTTGAAATTGGGCGAATCTGCGTCAAATCATTTCCTACACATCCTCTGATTTCGTTTAACGCAAGCGTTCCAGCGCTTAGAACGGAATCCTCTAGAAAAAAGAAAAAAATCGATTTAACTTTTATTTATTTTTAAAGGTTTTCATCTGTCTCACCGACGTAATACTGATACCGTGATACATTATGTCGCAGTACACATTTATGAGGTATCAAAGGTATTATTGTATATATATATATATATATATATATAATAACAGCTGATTTGTTCGTTTTCTACTCTGTTATTAAATTAAATACTGATTAGCATGCAGTTTTTTTTTTTAGCAAACCAATAACTCGTGATACTACAGAAATATCTCGAAATATCGTGAAATGTCATTTCTGTCATCTGAGAAATCACTAAAAAAAAAAAGAAATGAAATGACAGAGTGCCAAAAATGAACCGTTCGTCTAATATCGAGGTTTTGTTGTTGTTTGTTTTTTTTTAAAGACGGGTGCAGTGATAATGAGAACTGTGATAATATGCACGCCTCACGCCTTTTTCCACACCTACGACTCGTTCGGATCTCGCGTCTAGCTGTTCTCTGCAGAACCTATGCACAAGCCCGAGAGTTGGCAGGGGGAGGAATTATGGAGGTGCACAAGCTTGTCGGAGTCACGTGACCACCCTGGGTGCAGCGAGGGGGTTGAGAAGCAGCGCGCCTCCATTTTGTGTGAGTACCTGTCTCATTTGTTTACCTGCAAATCACTCTGCGTCTGTATTCTGTCATTTTCATGTATATACTGTGTATGTAAGTATATATATATATATATATATATATATATATATATATATATATGTATATATATGTATATATTTTATGAAGGGAAAGGATGGTGGGTATTTTTATGGAGGCAGTGAGTGAGTGCGTGAGTGTGTGAGCCGGTCCGGGACTTGGATTTGGGATCTGGAATACCATGGAGGGTTGATGGATAGCGGCGTGGTCCGGAGTGAGCGGGGAAGAGGAGGGGGATTCAGGAGAGATCAGTAGCCAGCAGGCTCAGCTACTCTACATCCCCCTCTTCCCTCTTCACTCCTCCCTCCTCCATCTTTCCTTCACTATTCCTATTTCATCTGGCGCTCCCTTAAGCCGGGGCTGTATTTCAGACCTCTATCCTGGCCCCTCTCTCTCTCATTCTCTCTCTCTCTCCCCGCGAGGGCGGACATGCGAGCCGCATATGGTGCGCTGAAATTGCTGTCTGTGAGAGCATGCTTCTGCCTGTCCAGACTTCATCAGTGGGATTAAAGAAAGAAGGGGGGGAAAAAAGAAAACTATAACGATAGTGGGCCCAGTTTTTTTTTTTTTTTCTTCTCATTTTTTTTTTCTTTTTCCCCCCCCTTTTCTCTGTCTGTCTGTCTGTCTATCCGTGTTTCTGTCACACTGTCTCTCCATCACCTTTTCCTCATACTCACTCCTAACAAGAAGTGCCCTGAGATGAAAGAAAGGCTTTCGAAAGTGCGACGGAGTCGAGCTGCTCTTCCGAATTCGGAATCCCGCACCAATGAGTCCGGTTCATTAGGTAGTAATAACGCACCTTCTCTCATCACTGATCAATAATTGATAGAAAATAGGATATAAATATAACGTGATTAACGTGGGTTTTTATTTTTTTTTTTACACATAGTTTAAACAGGTCTCGTGTCTATTCGATTGATCACACAGCTGCAGGTTTACTGACCGATTTACAAAAACACGACATTGAAAGGCAAAAAAAAAAAAAAAGTCCTTATGATCTAATAATCTAATAAAGTTAGCAAGAATTTAGATTTTTTTTTTTTTTTTAATTGATATTTTGGACAAATTTGAAAGATGTTCATTCAGGATTTAAAGAACAATAAAATAAAAAGCCATTATGGAGTACAAAATGAAGAAATACACAATTTTGTAAAGTGATATTTTTTCACTAATTCGGATGTTTAGGCTTCCCTAGACTTCCATGCACGATTTATCAAAGTCAAATATGAATACATAAATAAATATACAAAACTACAAAATATCTACTAAAATAACTACTAAAAACTCAAGATCAATCAATCAATCAATAAATAAATAGGAAAAAAAAAGGCTACACAAATCAAATCCATATGGTCCAAATAGAGAAATAAAAAAAAATAGCTTTTTATGATTGATATTTTGGATCCTATTATGAAATACATTTTCACAGAATGACTCACTATGAAAAAAAGAATTTTTTTTTTATATATTTACTGGTCATGTTTTTCTTATTTTTGAATTAAATTTATTTATTTATCTATTTATGTATTGATTTATTTAGTTATTTAATTTATTTATTATTTAAAAAAAATGGGCACACAAATAAGACCTTTATAGTCTAAATAGAGAATAAAAAAAAATGAAATGTCTTTTTTATTTTATTTTATTTATATTTTGGACTACTTAAGATGTTTAGACTTCCATGCATGATTCATACAAAAAAAAAATTATATCAAAAAATTACACAAATTATATAAATCACCAAATATATATATATATATATATATATATATATATATATATATATATATATATATATATATATATATATATATATATAAATAAAGGAAATATGAAAATGATATTTTTGGACCATTTAGAAAGTTATCCATCAATTCATGATTCAAAGAAAGGCTCAATAATAATAAAAAAAAATAATAAAAACCCTAACATTTACTCTTTATCCTTTACAAAAATTTGGCAAACAAATAAAGTCCTTTTGCTTAAAATAGAGAAATAAATAAAAATAAATAAAAATACACTTTTAAAATAATAAGTGGGGCGAATTAAGAAGTTTAGACTAGATGTTCAGACATGATTCATAAAAAGGCTCAATATGAAAACATGAATTTTTTTTTTTTACTCTTCATACTGTTTTATAAATGTATATATTTATTTTTTTATTTTACCTTTCTTACAAGTTGATGTCTTTTCGAAAAGACTAAATGCACAAACTACGCTAAAGTACACTAAACTACCCCACGCTGTGATGGAGATTGAAAGGACAACTCGGACACAAGTAACTCGATGAGGATAAATAAATGATTCCGTGTGCTTTCATCTTATCCCCTTTCGAGGGCTGATCAAGGGACGGGGTCATTACGGACGTCGCGTGCGCTGTTATTATGAGCCACACAGTTATTGCAGTCATCACTGTAATTGGCCTCAAATGGACACGGTGCTCCGAGCAGACGATATTTATCCTTTTATCTTTGGAGGTGCTGTTCATCAACTCTGCACTAAATTAGAAATAAACCGATATAATGTGCTTCATTATAGAACAGTGCATGCTGGATGTTTTGAAGTCAAATG
>NC_071264.1:29093507-29101007 GCF_023375685.1 Ictalurus furcatus
CCTCCCAGGCTCTTAAGGTTAATGCTCACAGTTTGACTATCAGATCAATACTTGTAAATGACTTCATCACACTGAAGAGGCGACTTTCCAGCTAGAATCGGTGCCACAATTACTCCTGACGGAACGCTCCTGGGGGAACCTCGGCTCTTGTTTATTTATTTATTTATTTATTTATTTATTTATATGACTTGTAGATCTTCAGCATAGGAAGGATGCAGGATGTCAGAAAATGACCCTTTACTTGTGATACACCTGTCAAAAGCTTTATTCGGTCTGAATGAGACTTCATTCCTAGACACTTGTCCTGGATCGATTTAATTAATGAATACATTATCAGTTCGTATAGGACTATTACACCACGGCACATTTGAATTCTCAAATCTGATTGGTCAGAAGGTGATATAAACGCACAGCTCAGGCTGTAACATTATCTTAAAGCGCTCGTTCTAATGCGGGATTATTTCTTGGGCGTCGGCGCTTTGGAACGGTTACGGTGCTTGGTCTTTTGCTTTCGTTTCCCAATCTTCAGGACAGAGGAGTATTTCCGAGAGAGAGGTAGTGAGAGAGAGAGAGACTATATCTATATTATAAACCGTTAAACAGCAAAATCGTTGGAAATTCGCTGTGGTATAAGTAGAATAACACACCCCGGACTGTACGTAATCGATGTGGAACATCTGGAGTGTGTGAGTTCTTACTGAAATGCTCTCATTATACTATACAAGCTATTGGGCATGAATGAAACGTATTAGTGTACAGTTAGCAATATGTTACAGACATGCTATACCTGTACTCTAGGTCTGAATCTCCTGCAGATTTCTAAAGGCACTAAAACGCGTCCAGATATTCTAACCTTTATACACATTCTTTAAATGAACGAATGCTCTCTTGGTGCCATTTTTCATTATTGTTATTTTCAGCTTCGCTGCTCTCTGTTTATACCGGCCTGATAATATTCAACGTTCTTGCTACCCAAGTGTCATGAAACGATCTTGACCGTCGAGTATACGAGACAAATCGCCCTGTTTAGTACTTTCTTTCGTTTTCCAATCAGCCAGTCATGTGGCCACGCGTACAGTCGCGCGGATACAGGTACAAGAGCTTCGGCTGACGTTGAGCATGTGCGAATGAAGATCAAGTGAGATCGCTGTGACGTTAAGCGTGGCGTGGTTGTCGGTGCCGGATGGGCTGGTGCTGATCTTCTGGGATTTTCACACGCAAACAGTCTGGAGAGTTTAGAAAGAATGGTGCGGAAAACAAAAAAAAAAAGCATCCCGTGGGCGGAGGGTCTGCAGGTTGAAACGCCTTGTCGGTGTGAGAGATCAGAGGGAAATGACCAGACCGGTCTGAGCGTACAGGAAGTAACTCCTATAGTACCGGAAAGCATCTCAGACCGCACGACGCAACACACTAGAGACTGTTCTGTGTAAAAATCCCAGGAGATCATCCGTTTCTGAAATACTCAAACCCAGCCCGTCTGGCACCAACAACCATATCACGGTTAAAGCCACCGAGATCAGACTTTTCCCCCCATTCTGATGTTTGACGTGAACATTAACAGAAGCTCTTGACCTGTATCTGCATGATCTTATACATTGTACTACTGCTACACGATTGGCTGAGGTGTACAGGCGTTCCTATTAAAGCGATCTGTACGTTTATATCACTCTACTTTAGAATATAGAACATGTTTGGTCGTATGAGTGACTTATTTGTCCTTTATAAGCTCTTAATTTGCATTATAAAGGTCTTAACAAAGCATTAATTGTACCTGATCACGACCAATAATGCACTCATTAGTCATTTTCACGTCAACGATGCCCAACACACGTGTTGAGGAATAAAGTTGACTTCATAGTAAGCTTCATTTGAGTTTGATTATGCAAATAAGAGGACCTTAATGAACCCCTTTAAGTGTTCTTAAAATAGTGTTATCGCTTCTTTTTTTTTCACTGTCAGTATCACAATATCATGAAATGAAAAGTAATCAACAACAACAACAATGCACTTTTTTTCACTGTCAGTATCACAATATCATGAAATGAAAAGTAATCAACAACAACAACAACAACAATGCACTTTTTTTTTTCTTCGTGTGATCTTCAGGAAATGTCGGATGATGAATATTCCAAAATACTTCACGCACTGACGTTTTCATCAGCGTGAGATTTACACGTCTATGCATACATTAAGACTTTTGAAGTATTTTGATAATGATACTTAAGCTAAAGTGTAGCTATAGCGTTAGTGCTAGTGTTTCCTTACTGCTCTAGGTAATTTGTAAATGTTTTAAACCTTGTGTAACATTACAAAAAGGTGACGCCGGGATCTGACGTTTAGTGATGTTCCTCTACAACGCTCTTCTAAATAAAGGAGCACGTTTCTTTGCACTCGGTAACCCCAGGACATATAGTACCTTTCTTTCTTTTTTTTTCCTGTTTTTTTTTTTCCCCCATTCAGAGCCTCGCACATGATCGAACTCGTACTGTAGACATGTCAAAGCTCGTCCTAGCATGGTGTTTTTGAGCGAACGTTCACACTGGGCGTTACAGAGCATCCCGTGTCGTTCATGGGGTGTTGTCAGGACGTCCCCCCCCCGAACCCAATGGCACCCCGAGACGAGGTGTGTAATGAGTGTCGGCAGAGCGCTGCTTAATAACGGCTGAAGAGACGCGTTCGTGTCAGCGGTGTTGCTTCCCAAGCTGAGAGTTGACAAGATTTCACCCCCTCAGCCTCGGGCCAGGATTAGAGAGAGAGAGAGAGAGAGAGAAAGAGAGAGAGCGTCTGGCTACACAAAGGCAGCGGTAATGCAAAATCATTTTCATATTAACCTCGCCTCCCTAGCCTCGGCCCGACAGTGGACAGGCCTGCGCTCAAATTATCCTCAATTACCGAGTGAAGGCCAGGCGAGGGGACGGCACCTAACCTTCACCATCTGTTAGGTTCAAAACCACAGAAGCCACTACGCCCCGCCTGTCTCCTGCCTCCTTCTGACCTTTTAGGGACCGGCCCTGTGACACCCAAAACACCCACCCCACCCACCCCCCCAACCACCCCCCCAACCCCCTACACACACACACACACACACACACACACACACACACACACATCTATAAACCACCCTCCCTTAAGCACATACATAGCAAATCAGATCTGAACATTAAACACACACACACACACACACATATATATATATATATATTAATTATAAGCCTTCAAATGAAGAAAAATCGCACACGTTAACGTGAATACCTCGTACATTTTACTATGAATTATTTACTGTTTTGTTTATTTCTTCCCGTTTAATACATACATTCTATTATCTAGTAAATAAAACTTTAAAAATATAGTTATGTGCAGATGTTAAGCACACATCAGTATTACATTTAATCATTGTTATTGACCTTTTTTTATCGGTTTATTTTATTTTATATTATATAGTTTTTACGCCTCTGTGTTTGAACAGGTTTGGAATGTCTTTGTTGTTTTTAATCCATAATATATATGTATGTATTTAAGTATATAGGTTTTGATATGTCTACGAATTTTTGTTGTTGTTGTTCTTGTTGATATTTTGTTGTTTGTTTGTTTTTTTTTTTAAATCCATTGTTTCTTTTAATAGTTTTGATATGTCTACTAGGTTTTGTTGTTGTGTTTGTTTGTTTTTTAAATCCATTGTTTTTTTTAAATAGTTTTGATATGTCTACTAGTTTTGTTACTAGGGTTTGTTGTTGTTTTCTTTCTTTTCTTTTGTTTTTTAAATGTATGTTTTAACAAGATTGATCCCCCCCTTTTTTTTTAACCCTTTGTGTTTAACAGGTTTAATATGTCATCTTTTGATCTTTCATTTTTGAAGAGTTTTGGAAGGGATTTTGCTGTCATTGTAGATTTTTTATTATTATTATTATTATTATTATTATTATTTAGTCATGTTGTAACAGCTTTTTGTTGTCATTCTTTTTTTTTTTTTTAACTCATTGGCTTTTAACAGGTTCAGTATGGCCAGTGTGGGTTTTTTTTTTCCAGCTATGAAGGACACTCGAGGTTCTCTCTCTCTCTCTCTCTCTCTCTCTCTCTCTCGCTCTCTCTCTCTCGCTCTCCCCCTTTTACGAGTGATCTGCCCAGACCTGACGGCTCTGAAATAACTTTTAATAAGTTTGATAAATAATAGATGGAGTGTATGCTAAAACCAAGCCATGAGGTACATGAGGTACAGGGCCCAGGGAAACAGACAGCACTCTGGTGTCTAAAGAGCATGCATCAGTCTCACACACACACACACACACACTCCAGACAGTGTGCTTGTAGGTCAGGGGTTGTGGACTTGACCTTGGCAGCCCCAGGAGAGTGCTGTATTTTTTTTAATATATAATTTATTTTTCATCTTAGATTATTCAGAAGGCCTGGCATCCTCCTTCATTATCCTTCACCACACACACACACACACACACACACACACACACACACCTCCACTCTTGCATTTTCCAACACTCAGACATCAACACTCAATTCTGTTTACACTTTTAAAATTACTGAATCAATATCACACAATGACAGAAGCATCTCTTTTAAACAGCTACATTTCACTTCCTGGTGATTTCCATGTTTACAGAATCTTCAGAGGGATTTTTAACTAAATATCATGGACATGTGATATTATATGCAGTATAAAACTATATGCAATATAAAACTGAATGCAGTCTGTAAGACAATTTGAATACTTGGATTCATTTTATGTTCATCAGAAACAACAAAAACAAACAGACAAAAAATATATAAATAGTGTGGTGTTAGGAGCTGTTTGTTTGGATTGGGTCTGGATTTGTTTTATTTTCAAAAATTTCAGATACTGAAATGTCTCAAAATGTACATGGTCATAATAATCAAACATTTTTGGTCTTAAAGACAGTTTGCACATTTGATTGATTTTATGTCCAGCTGGACCACTAGCAAATAAATAAATAAATAAATAAATAAATAAAAATAATACATAAATAAAGTTTTTAATAAATAGTGATGTGGGCTTTGTTTGTTCTGATGGTGCCGGTGGAGCTAGTGTTTGTTTTTGTTTTTTTGTTGTTTGTTTGTTTTTAATTGTTTTTTCATGGACAACATTTATTTATTTATTTTGCAAAAATTTCAGACAAATTGATGTGAAATGTAAATATTTAAATAAAAAAAAATATTTGCAGTCATAAACAAGTATATTTTGCATAATCTAATCGTTTTTATCTACAGCTGGACTGATGAAAAATGAATAAATAATAAAAACAAATAAAGTAAAGAATGGGTGATTGATTGTTGGTGTCTGCGAGTTTAGCTTTTTTATTTATTTATTTATTTGTTTATTTATTCGTTTTAAATTCAGCGATAGCATTTCCCAATATTTCCCAGCTGAATTCCGACCCACTGAGTTGAAGAGGTGAGCGAGGTGAGATCTGGACTCAGTGGTGGAAGTGACATGGAAACGAGTCCAGACAACAAAGCAGCCTTTTGGATCCGAAAGTGGGCGGGTCGCGACAAGAACCCAAAGGAGGCGGGGCTACAAATATGACACGTATTTCTTAATCATGCCGCGTTTGAATATTTGAAGGCTCCTGTTTATCCCTCCCTGCTCCCCCCCCTCTAAGAGTACAAGGGTACAATACATCCCAACATATCACTTTATTCTTTCCTGTATTTATTTTTTTATTGTTGTTCTCGTCAGTCCAGCTGTACATAAAAAGTACACACTTACATGCAATATCTTTTATTATATATTATTAGTATATATTTGAGTTCTTATATATTAGTATAGAAATATAAAGGCAGAAGTGATGACCAAAATATAAAATAAATAAATCCGACAATTTACCTGTTTAATGCGACGGTGCTTTTTGTGACAATATAAGCTCTTTGGTCGTCGACTCTTTCCCTTTTTTTTTTTTTTTTTACTTTACTTTATTTTATTTATTTTTCATTTTGTCTTTCTTACACTATGTGACTACTTGCACCTAAAATAAATTGCGAAATTAGAATTATTGTTGATTTTTATTATGGATGCGTTCACACAGCCTAAATAAATATTTCCCTCATGCAGTGCTGCTCTCTCTCTCTCTCTCTCTCTCTCTCTCTCTTTTTTTTTTTTTTTTTTTTTTTTTTTTAGGATTGTGCTTGCATTAGCTCTGTTTCGTGCCATCTCTGCTGAATGAATCCGGGTCATTTATCTATCCCGGGTCAGGTTAATAAAGCGGTGGCTTATAAAAGAGAGAGAGAGAGAGAGAGAGAGAGAGAGAGAGAGAGAGTGCTAATAGCCTCCTGCGTGTTTGTGTGCAGAACTTCCTGCATGAGCCTCATTTGAATGTGAATAGTGTTTAGCACTGAGAGCAGCTTGTAATGAGCGGCTGCTCTGAATAACAACAAACCCAAAGCCCTCCTCATAAAGCCTTTCAATTAGGCGCTAATAATTACAACACAAACCCCTCGGAACCAATTAGGACCAATTAGCCTTTATCCGTGCTTAATTGCCTGGATTCATTTCCCCGCTGGCCCGCTGGCTCTCTCTCTCTCTCTCTCTCTCTCTCTCTCTGTGTGTGTGTGTGTGCGCGTGCGTGTGTGTTGGAACGCGCACAGGGCATTCAGCACAAACGACTGCTTTCTACAACACTGATTTAAGCATCATTTAACAGTCAACCTGTGACTGAGCATGGACTTAAGTAAATAAATAAATAAATAAATAAATAAATAAATAAATAATCATCAGCAGCAGCATCAATACAGTTTTGACTTTTTTTTCTATTAATAGCTACATGATTTAAATTGTATTATTATTGATTGTTTTTAAATAAAACATTGATAGATAAATAAGTAAGTAAATAAACACTGTTACTACTACTTATAATCATCATCATCATCATCAACAGCAACAGAAGCATCATCAAAATAGTTTCAACTTTTTTTTCTTCTATTAATACATGATTTAAATTGTATTATTATTGACTGTTTTTAATAAAACACTGATAGATAAATTAGTAAATAAATAAATAAACAATACTACTACTAGGCTACTACCACCACCACCACCACTACTACTACTACTACTACTACTACTAATAATAATAATAATAATAACATTTTTTAATTCATCTCTCGGTAATAGAAAATTAACTGTACATGTTGCTTGTTGCAAATAAATAAATAAATAAATGCATGAATAAATACCTACTACTACTACTACTACTAATAATAATGATAATAATAATAATAGTCTTTAATAATTAATCTTTCATTAATTCCAAATATTAAATCGCTTTTTTATTGCTTGGTTTTTTTATTGCTTGCCTCTATATATAATTTGTTTCTCCTTCTTTCCCCGGTTTTAAGCCACTTGCCATATATTCTCAGCATGATTTCTCCTTCAGCCCAATACCCATGTTTCTGATTTTCACACTCATGCTGCTTCAGTCCAGAAAGAAAAAAAAAAAGAAGCAAAAACATAGCTACAGAGGAAAAGCTGGAACT
>NC_071264.1:29106007-29176007 GCF_023375685.1 Ictalurus furcatus
TGTGTAAGAGAGAGGGAGATCAATCACAGCAGTACATGTGGATGGTTAAGGATGGCATGTTGCTAGAGAGCGAGAGAGAGAGAGAGAGAGAGATGGAAGAAGAAGAAGAAGAAGAAGAAATGCAGTACCTGGCTTCCTCTCATCCGGCGCTATTAGTTCTCCTCTCCAACTCCAGTGGTTATCAGACAGCAGGACGTGTGGTCCAGGTTCTCTCCTGACCCCTCGACTAAAAGCTAAAAGCCACACAGAAGAGCAGAGAGAGAGAGAGAGAGAGAGAGAGAGAGAGAGTCAGAGCCACGGACACTGTGACACCATGACTGATCCATGTGAGATTGATCACACACACACACACACACACACGCACACACACACACACCTTTGGTTACAAGGTCTCTGCAGGGACAATTTTTGGTTCTCAAGGTCTCATCCAGACACACACACACACACACACACACACACACACGTTTGTCTTACTATTCTTAGAAGGATCTTCCATTGAGAGAATAATTCCCCCCCACACACACACACACACACACACACACACACACACACACACACACACACGCACACGCACACGCACACACACTCTCTGACCAGCAATCACAAAATCCTTATTATTTCGCATCATATCATTACTAGTTAGAAAATAAGAAAAGTACAGGACTCAAAAATAAATAAATAAATAAATAAAAACACTCCCTACTCTTACAAATAAAAGCGCTAGATTTTTCCATCAGTGCGCATTTAGAGGCTGAATATATTCCAGACCTATTCCCAAAACTGTATCTGGGAATAGAGCGAGTGTGAAAATGATTCAGCATCCCCTCAGAATAGCATTAGCATTCAATTCGCAGGCACACCAAAGCATCTGCTGCGTATTCTAATGCTGGACGTGGAGGGGCAGCTGGAATTGGACAGGCGGATAAAAAAAAAAAAAAAAGAAAAAGAAAAAGGGGGTCAAAAGTCTAAGCAGGCGGACAATAGACAATAAAGCAGACATGTGTCCAAGGAAGCGGTCAGTGAAGTCAGTAAAGTCAGATCAGAAGATAAAAATACGAGCGTGCTGCTGATGCATGTTTAATATTCAACCATATGATAATGATTGGAGTGAAATCTAGGAAATGAAATCAGGCTTCCTAGAAAGGTTTTTGCGGTCAATTTATTTACAATTAATTTATTTTTTTACAATTTAGTTTAAAGCTCTATCTATGTATTATTGTTTAGGAATGATTGAACTGCAACATATATATATATATTTATATACAAACTGGATGCATGAGAGCAATCAAGTTATTTCCTCTACCAAGTTGCTTTGCAAAATGAATTTACATTTCATGGGACATTTATAAAAGGATCGGCCATCTTGCCTCTGATTTGGAGAAATCCCATTTTTCTAAATCACCCCAACTGCCCTCCCCTTCCTCTCCCTCCATCACTCCCTCACCTCGGGGTGAAGGCCACAGCCCGGGCCTGGGCCGAGTCAGCTGGCCGCCTGTATGCAGATGCACCCATATGGCCGTGGCGTTGAGACAGGACAGACCCCCTGTGGGCTGAACTTGACTCCCAGCAGCAGGTCAGATGGAAGGACAAGAAGCGGTAGGGGGGGGATGGGGAGTGTGATTGAACTCTGACCTCCAGACCAACAATAGGCTCAAAGGGTTGGTCTAGGTGATGGGTTAGCGCGGGACAAAATGGCACCCGAAACTGGGAATAAAAGCTGTGGGTTTGTTTTATTGGTGAAAGATTCGAAGGAGAAAACATGGACATGGACACGTAATGGCCGACCCCTTTATACATGTTACATACTGTGCAAACTGATATTTAAAGCAATTATTGGTGGTGGAGATAACCATATCATATATATATATATATATATATATATATATATATATATATATATATATATATATATATATATATGAAATAAAGAAATGCTAGGGTTGAGGGTCTTGTCCAGTGCACGAAGAAGTTGAGAAAAAGTATAACTTTATGCAAATTTGGAGAGTCTAAGGATATGATGCAAATGTGTGTGTATATATATATATATATATGCACTGGTGAATTTTATATACAAACGCTCTCCATTTCATTTTAGCTGCAAAACTGGTTTGTTGTCAAAAGTGGGATGCTAGTTGCGCTTCCCACTGATAAATGTTACTATGGCAACCAGTAGTAGGAAAACCTACTGGCGAATTCATAGTACAGCGACTATGTGTGAACATATCTTAAGTCTATCCGTGCTCGTTTAAAGATGTATAAGCTACAACTCTGCAGTGTGGAACATGAGGATGAGTGGTCCTGGCCCTATCTCAATAAAGCTTTCAATATGCTCCGGTAAAAAAAAAAAAAGGAGTATAAGACGAGGCACCTAGAAGGCATCTTTGCCTCCTTAGAAGGCATGATCAAATTTATTGAAGTAATTTGCTAACAACTACGTTTTTTACATTTTTTTTTTTCCTAATGCCAGGTTAGACTAGCATTGATTCTTTTGCACTGAAATTTTAGCTAATGGTAAATATTACAGCCGACAGACACCGAGTGATTTTGGGTTTTTTTTGTTTTTTTTTCCAGGCAAAATGTCCTTTTAACAATTTTGGATAACTAATTAAAGTTATTTTTTCACATGAAAGCATGATATTCACTTAGCGTTATATAATTTAACTTAGCATGATATAATTAGCATTTTTTAAAAACTTGTTAGTACTTGAGTACTGTCATAGAAAGGGAAGTGGAAACGGATGCGTATTTTTAAATAACAGGCGATTCAAAAGAACGTAAAGCAAGATCAGATTAAATAAATAAATAAAAAGCAGGTGTAGATCAGACGAGACACATACAGGACAAACAGGGCTAAGGCTAAAACTCCTAAACCAAAGAAAGTCGATCAAAGCAGAAAAACCAGCACAGGAATATAAAGCTTGGTAATCCTTAGAGGCAGTGGACAGACACTGTTTACTTCGTAATGTGTTTGCAAATGAGAGTCCTTTGTGTGTGTGTGTGTGTGTGTGTGTGTGGGATTCGGAACAGGTGAGTGTACTCAAAAGTCCGGGGACATGTTAACATGCGAACATGTTAACGGTGATTTAATTCAATTTCATTTGTATAGCGCTTTTTACAATGGACGTTGTCTCAAAGCAGCTTTACAGAAAGGATGTACGGAGTGATGGATTCTGGGTAGCGTAGTCCGGGGGCGACCGTGTCTGTAGTCCGTGGTGTGTTCACGGACGCAGTTGTCCTGACTAGTACATTTTAAAAGTAGTGACGTTTTTGACTTTCACTCGAGTACGTTTGGCTTCCACTTTTACTTGGGTACGATTGAGTGTCTAAACTTTCCTTTAAGTATAATATCTCTGTACGTAGTCCAACGTTCTGCCCACTGTCGCGTTTATACGCAGAAGTTCTCCTCACCTTTCGAATCAAGCTCATCGCCTAACTCTGTTACCTTTGTTTAGTTATCGATGTTGTTGTTTTTGTTGTTCTCCTTCTTAGTGTTTTTCGCTGTCGCTAAACGTCAAAACGAAGCACGCCGTGGACTTTTCAAATCGTCAGCATGTCTTGAGTAGATTTAGAACAAGTGCTACTATAACCCACTGGTTGTCTATAGCTGCTAGAACCGGAACGAACCGGTTTTACAGTCGTTCCACAACGTTAAATTCAACTATGACGGAATGATCCTGTATCCTTTGACTGTTACAAAGTGCTGACACTGGAGACTCCTTCCGTAAACGTTTCTTTACAGAGAACGTCACCGACACACACAGTATGATTGATGATGAAAGGAATTTCTTCTTTATAATCTGTTTGTAATCAGCGCCGCGTCTGCCACCGCTAAGTCCCTGTGAACGAGCCGTTACTATAGAAACGCTAACGTATTTGAATATAAACCTGCACTACTTTCGGTACTGCTGACACAGAACTTTAATCAGCACCTTCCGATTTGAGAATTCACTAGCACTACGGTATAAATGCGCACGTTTATACATGACGCACGATAACCGATCAAACATGAGCACGTCTTAAAAGAAAAAGAAAAAAAAAACGTAAAAAAAAAAAATGCCGAATGTAATCAGAACCATGATGACTGCGAGAGGAGCGAGAGGAGCGAGAAGAGAGAGAGGAGATCTTTTCATCCTGCAAATCCTAGAGTCAGAAAACTCAAGAGCCTGATGACAGAGCTGCAGCTTTTCCATCTCATTTCCTCTCTCCTCATCCCTTGTGCTTTCTCTCTCCCTCTCTCTCTCTCTCTCTCTCTCTCTCTCGCATCTTTTCCTCCCTCGCTGTCATCGCCTCACCCGCAAAACATGCACTTTAACGTGATTCCCGTCAAAATAGGCCATTTAAAGGCACACACACAAAAAAAAAAACTGAAGAGGAAGACAAAGCAGAAGATGCCATTATCCTTAACTTTGACATTTAGCGCACGGCGTTTGATTATGCGAGAGCGCTCGGATCGCTGAGAGGATTGCGGATTGATTGAAGAACACGAGAAGCTACATTGATCTCTGTAATAATGTGAATGATACTGCTGCCAATTACAGCAATCATGTTACGCCTTGCTTCCGAGGCAAATGTTACCTGAAAGCGAAGCGATGGAGCGTTCCGGGCTTGCTCAGGATAACTTGTGGTAAACTTTTAGTGCCTTCACGTGCCAGCAGAATTATTGCGTATACGGGTTCTCGGCTGGAAATGAAAGTTCCTGTGTTCCTATGTTCCTGTGATCGTTTCGAGGCGTCCTGATTTGTTGATGTCTTTTCAGAAAGATTGTCCAATGACTGTGTAGATGAGTTGACAACATGATGGCATTGACTCCCGTTGTTAAGCCTTTTTTGGGGTCAAAGTGCGAGTCGCCTTCTGGAGAAAATTGCAGGCAGAGCATGCGGAGTAGATACTTCCAGACGATCCGCCTCTGGTCCACCCATATTAGTGATGGACACTCGTACGTCAGCAACTTAAGATGGCACATTGGCAACTCACAGAAATACAGCATTATTTATTAATATATAAAAGGCTAAATAGTGGTCACGTAATTGTTTGCAGCTTCGTTGATTTTTGCGTAGACGGGAAAAGATTTTAGAGCGTTGAGTCGTGAGCGACTGAGCTAGCATTTACTAGCGAACTGACATGATCCGTCATGTTCGTTTAAAAACGACTGGCTGACTGACCTCACAAAGCGACTCCGAGTGTACTTGTCCTTTAGAATTCGCTGGTATACTTCAGAATTCATTGTTCCATCAGTGAAGGCGAGTCGTCCTGATCCAGATCAGGTCCACACCATGATACTACCACCACCGTGCTTCACAGATGGGATGAGGTTCTTATGCTGGAATGCAGTGTTTTCCTTTCTGCAAACATAACACTGCTCGTTTAAACCAAGAGTTCTATTTTGGTCTCATCTGTCCACAAAACATTTCCAACAGCCTTCTGGCTCGTCCACTTGATCTTTAACAAACTGCAGAAGGAGAGCAATGTTCTTGTTGGAGAGCAGTGGCTTTCTCCTTGCGACCCTGCCATGCACAGCACTGTTGTTCAGTGTTCTCCTGATGGTGGACTCATGAACATTAACGTTAGCCAATGTGAGAGGCCTTTAGATGCTTAGAAGTTACCCAGGGTTCCTCGTGGACTATTACACGTCTTGCTCTTGGAGTGATCTTCGTTGGTCTCCACTCCTAGGGAGGGTAGCAATGGTGTTGAATTTCCTCCATTTGTTTACAGTCTGTCCGACTGAGGATTGGTGGAGTCCAAACTCTTTAGAGATGTTTATTTGACCTTTTCCAGCCTGATGAGCTTCAACAACTCTTTTTCTGAGGATCTCACAAATCTCCCTGTTACACTTCCACAAACATGTGTTTTGAAGATCAGACTGTGATAGATCCCTGTTCTTTAAATAAAACAGAGCGCTCGCTCACTCACTCGCACCTGATCGTCATCCCATTGACCGAAAACACCTGACTCTAATTTCACCTTCAAATTAACGGCTAATCCTAGAGGTTCACTTACTTTTGCCGCTCACAGATATGTAACATCGGATCATTTTCCTCAATAAATAAATGGCCGCGTGTAATATTTTGTCTCATGTGTTTAATCGGGATCTCTCGGTCTACTTTTAGGACTTGTATGAAAACCTGATGATGTTTTGGTTCATTCAGATATATAGAACATTTTAAAGGGTTCACAAACTTTCAAGCACCATTGTAGCTGCTGAATTGGCAGCAAAACCAGCTTGCTAACTACAAATACAACCATCATCTAACCATCAAAACCCTTACCATCACTGGTCCTTAATGGTATTCATTAGACGTAACATGCCACCGATAGAAGGCAACAAATTACCAGTAGAGACCCACAGGGACCATTAGAGTTTCCATTAAAACCGATACAATTCCCATGGTAGCCATTAAAACCATTACACATTCGATGAGGGTTTCTATTGTTTGTTTTTTCCCAGCAGGGTAGCTAGTTAATGCCAGATATCTCGGCCACGTTCTTACCGAGGCCTTTACTGGACATGTTTAGCTAGAAAATAACTTTCTTCATCTTACAAATGAATTTGTGGAGCCTGTCCGAGCAGCACCTCGGCCTCCAGCGCCTTCAGACCATGACGTCCTCCATGTTGTAATCGTAAAACATTACATCATCGACTGAGTTGCAATCATGAAGAGACTCATATGCCCTCAGTCTGAGTTTCTATGAGATCTGTCGAGTATATATTTCAGGTCGGCACAAGCTAGAGCACCGCTTAGCATCATTTAGCCGCTGACAGGACGCCAAGTTATGAGGATCTTCTAGAGTTACACCATTTCAAAATGTTTAGCCGAATAGCGCTCTTCAAGCACTCCCTGTCCGTCAACATTTCAGCTAACGTCAATCTAAAATGATTGTAAACAGCTAGCGTCAGGTTGCGGCTACTCGGGTGTTTCTGCAAGCAGGCGATTCGCCACTAAAGGCGTCGACAGACGCAGAGTTAGTGTGTGATCTGTCAAATCTCTGTCTCTTCTTCCCCTGGGTCTTCCGCGACATGCTAACCTTGTTTTTGTTCATGGCTTTGTTTGTGTAAGACTGGTCAGGTCGTCTACTCTTATCACGCCGCTATCGTCACAGTGTCCAGAGTCCTGCTGTATTTACATGGCACTCGAAGGAGCTCCTTCATCAAAGTCTTCATCAAACACCAGTCACACACACGGAGGATGTGTGTTTGTGTGTGTGTGTGGAGGAATAGAAGCAATGCATGATGAATTAATAAGATTAAAATCTAAAATCTGTCTCTAATCACACTCTCGGTTATCCTTCCATTCCACCCAAAAATAAAAAATTAAGACATTTATTATCTCTGTACTCCGGAGTAAACGAGCTCGGGGCAGATCTTCGATTAAACATCAGCTGTAAAATAAAAATAAAAGTCTGGAAGAGAACGAGGAAGGAGAAGGATGAGGAAAAGGAGGACGGTGACTCGGATGAAACAAGCAGGTAATTATTTTTCATTTTTTAAAAAAAAAAAAATTCTTTATTGTTTCTTCTCATAAGTTTTGATTCAGTTGCTCGATGTTGGCAACTTTTCTTTCTTTACCGTTATATTATTTCACTCGCAGTTCCCGAGCAACTACTTTCCGTCGTTGGAAGGCAGTAATTTTCTGAATTTATAAAAAAAAAAATTTTTTTTGGAAAAGATGTACTCACCATTATCCCAGGTCAGGAGTTTGAGAATAATGGATTTTTTTTCTTTTATTTCTTTTCTTTTTTTTTTTTTTAAGCTAAAGCCCGAGAAACGCTTTAACGACGGTCCGTACGGTATCAAAGAGACCGCATCTCAAACCCTCGGGTATTCGTATTTTTCTTTCGTTAACCACGAGAGAACTCGATTTTAATGCACGAGAAAAGAGACCTGAAATAAAATGTAACAGTTGGTGAAAAAATGTGCGAACGAAGACATTAATGTGGTCACCGGTGGTCGATCTTTTAGTTCTTTTTCTTGTGTATTTTTCATGAAAACGTGTTAATGAGGTCACGTCTGGTGTGTGAAGATCATCTGAGAACGGTTTAGACGGCCTCGTGACTGAATCACTGATTCAACCGATTCAACAAAAATATTCGGTTTAAAATACGACACTCTGCAGGATTAGAAATAGGGATGAATGTTTTTAATTTCACGTGTGAATCGTTACACGATTCGAGTGATTCACGTTACGCTTCATGTATGTGGTGCATGTTTTTGTTTTTCACGTCATATTTCTATTTATTTTCACTTGATTTGTTTCCCTACATGATTCATTTATTGGATGTATTTTGTATCATGATTCATTTATTTTCATGCGATTCCCCCCCCAAATGACTCATTTTATTTTTACGTGACTTTTTGCAGGATTCAGTTTTCACACGTGATTTCCTGACATGAATCTTTTTTTTGCCCATGTGATTGTTTTTTTTTAATTGTTTTTTTTCTCTGTGATTCACTTATTTTCACATGATTAAAAAAAAAGATGATTCATTTATTCTCACGTGATTTGATCTTTACAGGATTTGTTTATTTTCATGTGATTTTTCTCCCTAAATGACATTTGTTTTCACGTGATTTTTTTTTCTTTTTCTGTGATTCATTTATTTTCATGTGTGATTTTCCCAAATGGCTCTTTTGTTTTCACGTGATATTTTTATTTCATTTTTTCCCGTGATTAATTTATTTTCATGTGTGATTTTCCCCAAATGGCTCTTTTGTTTTCACGTGATTTTTTTCACGTGATTTGTTTGTTTTCACGTGTGATTTTTTTCTTTTTCCATGATTAATTTATTTTCATGTGTGATTTTCCCAAATGGCTCTTTTGTTTCCATGTGATTTTTTTTCACGTGATTTATTTATTTTCACATGATATTTTTTCCGTGATTCATTTATTTCCATGTGTGATTTTTCCCAAATGGCTCTTTTGTTTCCATGTGATTTTTTTCACGTGATTTGTTTCTTTTCACGTGATATTTTTATTTCATTTTTTCCCGTGATTCATTTCTTTCCATGTGTGATTTTTCCCAAATGGCTCTTTTGTTTTCACGTGATATTTTCCACGTGATTTGTTTGTTTTCACGTGTGATTTTTCTGTTCATGATTAATTTTTTTTACATGATCTCCCCCCTCCAACGTGATTCATTTTTTTCACATCAAATTTCCTTCCTGTGATTAATTTTCTTTCACATGTGATTAAAAAAAAAAAAAAAAGATTTTTAAAAACATGAACCATTTATTTCGCTAATTTATTCATTCATATTCTCACATATTATTCACATGATGTCACCCGAGTTATATGATGTGCACTTATTTCAGGGCATATCCTGGTGAAATGCGCCTATTTTATTCCCCACGTCATCGCACGTGATCGTCCCATCAGGGTTATTCGAGCCTCACAGGACGCTCGCAGCTCGTCTCACCTCGCTCTCTGCTTGTAGTCGATGTTTTCGGTGGTCCTTGGATTTGCCTGTACACAGGAGAGTGCTTGTTGTGTGTTTAACGAGTCTTAATGAAATACTTCCAGTGAGGAGAATGAGGTCTGGTGTCCTGCCTGTGCTGGCTCATCAGAAATTTGCTCTCTGTTTGGGACTATAGAGCTGGGTGGGAGGGTGGGGTTGGGGGGGGGTGGGGGATTGCGGGTCGGGATTCTCAGCATGGAGGAGAGAAGAAAAAAGAAAAGAAAAGCAGAACGTCCAGGGGATTTACATTTTAGTTTGTTTAATGATCAATTATAGATGGCTAAATGAAATAGTTTCTGCCTGTTAAATAATTCTCCCTTCACTCCATCATCCATTTTGGGGTTGTTTTTATGCCTGCCATTATGGATGCTCATGTTTGTTAGGTTGCAGTGTATGTGTGTGTGTGTGTGTGTGTGTGTGAGTGGGTGGGTGTGTGAGTGCATCAAGCACATCAGCGACATCGCCCCGAGCGAAAAGGCCGTTTGCTCTCTAATGGCAAAGAGAGGACAGAAGGCCTTCTGTTTAAAAATGGATGACTGTGATATGGTCAGATCAGCGCAAACAAACATCGCCGGCTAATTGGTTTGTACGAAGGACAGTGAGACAGAGAGATGGTGTGTGTGTGTGTGTGTGTGTGTGTGTGTGTGTGTGTGTTGTGGCCATCTCTGCTCGGACCTGCGGGGATGTTTATCTGAGCGTGGACGCAGGAAATGGCTGCAGGCGCTCACATCGAGCATTAAAAAGCGACGGAAGTGCAAACTCACTCCAACCAAAGCTCGGTTCTCCAGAGAGCAGCTCGGTGTGGCACAGAGCAGGCTTTCCTCACAGATCCTCAAAAGTCCTGGGATATCTTTCACTGGTACTGGTCAGCATTTGTTCCACTCACATTTGAAACAGTATTTTTTTTTTACTGGGATTGATTAAAGGCGCGTTACACGCGGTGTAACGTCTTTAAAACAAAAAAAAAGTATTTAGTGGAAACGACGTATCTCGTAAATGGAACCTGGTAATTTCACTGCTTCTGTTCACACATTTCCCAGGAAGCGTCTCAGGTCTCATCTCGGCATCACGAGCCAAACCACACGTTCAGATACATCTTCCGTCCTTCTTTTCCATCTTTGTTTACTTTCCTCGCTTCACTGCGTGAATATATTTAACCGTCTGCCTTCGTCAAGACACCGTCTAACGTACCTGGTAATTTAATGGCTCCTGTTCACACACGAGCTTCCTTGTACTGTCATTTCCCAGGAACTGCACTACTTTGTCCTCTTGGTTCGTTTTAAGATTCTTCGCTTTGCTTTGTTCGTTGTGGAAATCTTTTAAATCAGGTATCAGCGTGATGTCTAGGACAGAAAGTCCTCAAGGTCAACTTCAACATCAATCCTATTCCTGGTAATTAAACAGCTTCTGTTCACACTGGATCTTCCTGATTATTTCCAGGAAACTGTACTAGGTCTCTAGGCCTCAGTCACATGATGCATCCAGACATCTTTTCTGCTCATCTTTTTCTTCTTTTTTCTTCCATTGGGAAAATCTTTTAAATCAGCTGCTTCAGAACAGGTCTATTCACACATGAGTCTCCCGGTAATTTCCCAGGTCTTATCCCAGTCTAGTGACACATCCAGATACTTCTTCTTCTTCTTAATTTATTTTTGTTTCTCTCTGTGCAAACAATTAAAATCATACAAAGAATAAATGGTCATCAAGACTTTGTCCACATACCCAGTAATTTACTGGCTGTTGTTCATACATGAGTCTCCAGGTAATTTCCCAGGAACTGCGCTAGGTCTTGCTACAGTCACATGATGCATCCAGACATCTCTTCACTTCTTCCTCTTCTTCTTCTTCTTCTTCTTAATTTATTTTCCTCTTTTTGTTGCTCTCTGTTCAAACAATTAAAATCAGACACAGAATAAATGGTCATCAAGAGTACCCAGTAATTTACCAGCGGCTGTTCATACATGAGCCTTCTGATCATTTCCCAGGAACTGTACTAGTTGTAGTTGTTGTTGTTCTTCTTCTTTTTCTTCTTCTTTGTTTGTTTGTTTGGGGTTTTTTTTTTTTTTTTTTTTTTGCTCATGTTGTTGCTTCATTGTGCAAACGTTTTAAATCAGACATCTCATCAATGCGCCGTGCACGTTCCCGGTAATGTAACAGCTTCTGTTCACACATGCGCTCCCTGGTATTTTCCCAGGAACTGTGCTAGGTCTTCTCCGGCTTCGTCTTTGTTTATTTTAGGATCTTCCTCCTGTTGTTGCCTCTCTGTGCAAAGGAAAGGTGTGAGACATCGTATAACGTCATCAAGACGTCACTGGTGTACGTTAACAGCTTCTGTTCCCACATGGCTCTCCCAGTAATTTCATGGGAACTGTTCTAGGATTTCTTCTTATTATTCTTTGTTTATTTTAGGTTTCTCCTCATGTCGTTGGTCCATTGTGCAAAAGTTTTAAATGAAGTCTCAGCGCATCGTTTTACAGAAAGTCATCAAGATGTCATCTGTGAACCTGGTAATTTACCAGCTTGTGTTCACACATGATAATTTCCCGGGAACTGATGTATCGACTTAAATAATTAAACCCTTACCGTATGTATCTTGTGTTAAAATTTTGAGGTGACTTCATCAGCGGTCATTCGGACGACACGTGGAACAAATCATAATGTTTTTTTAAGAAATGAAAAACATCGTACGGACGTCTATGTTCTTTTGTCTCCCAGATGCTGCTTCTTTTGCATTGCTGGGGTTTTTTTTTTTTGTTTTGTATTTTCGGTCTTTTTCTTTTTACGATGAAACAGCGGAACAGGAGCAGAGGCAGCGCTAGTGATAGATGGCTCAGCGCTCTAACACTTTATCCAATCCAGCACAGATTTCATCCAATAAAGAATCACTTGTGCACTCTCAAACTAAATGGAAGTCAGGCAGCGGAGAGAGAGAGAAAGAGAGAAAAAAAAGGGGGCTGGCGTGTGTTTCTGAGGTGCAAAAATCAAATTTCCTTAAAGCTGCCGCGGCGGCGGCTCACGGGGAACGCGGCAACAGCCATGACTGGCCAGGGCCACAGCCATCTGCACACACAATTTAATCCATCACAGAGCTCCTGACACCATATCAATCACGCTTTCATCAGCACTGCACCCCCTGCAAAATATATATATATATATATTTCCATCCCGCAGCCAGTGAGTGAACCCCACGCTGACCAGAGCGAGGAGGGAGGAAGGAGCTGGCCCTCCCCCTCCACTGTAGTCCTGATGGACCGATCCGGACTGGACCAAACCAGACTCAAGAGAACCGCACTGTGGTCTCCTTTCTCACACACTTATATACTCACACACACACACACACACACACACACACACAGTCCAGAAATCTCACTTCTGGAATTTCAGCATTGCAACTGAGGCAAAATATTTCCTCAATGTCATGATGCTGTTGTTTTCCCGTTCGCAATAGTTTTCACAAACCACCTTTATGGAAAAAAAAAAATCGTGTAATATTGTGTTTCTCACAGGTGATAAGCCCAGGTTCTGCCCCTAGATTGCATACTTGATGTATAATAATATATGAATAAGACGTGATAAATAAAACCACTGGTCCTACACGTCGAAAAATGTTCAAGTGAAAACTGGTGAATCGTGTGTGTGTGTGTGCGTGAATGTGTGTGTGTGTGTGTGTGTGTGTGTGTCATTAAAAAAATTTAAATCAAAGTCATGAGGAAAAGTCACATTTGAAAGTTAAAAAAAATTTTTTAAAAATCATATCCGGTGAAAATATCACGTGTGAAAATAAATAAATAAATCACTGAGGGGGAGAAAAAAAAATCACGTGACAGTTAATGAATCGTGAAAAAAAAAAAAAAGTCACATTCATTGTAAAAATAAATGAAGTACTGAAATCACCTAAATGACGTGATGAATGACCACAAGGGGGGGGGGGGGCGGTGGGATCACGTGAAAATGAACGAATCGTTAAAAAGAAATCGAAGCGACTGTAAACGAATCGTGTGGAAGTATCGTACGTGGAAATGAACGAATCGCCTGAAAAAAATGACGAAAATCAACGGATCGTGTGGAAATGAGTCGAAGAACAACGTGGAGTCGAATGTGGAAATAATCACAATAAAGAAGATTAAACAAATCACAAAAAAAAAATAAAATAACACTTTACATACGGTCGGAAACGTTTTTAAGTATAAATATAACGTGTCTAAAAGACGTGTCCATTTCACGTGAAGTTGTGTGACGTGTAAGCACCTTAAACAAAATGTTTTCATTTCGATTCGCTAAAGAGATGTCAAGTTTTGTACATTTGTACGTATTTTGACTGGAATATTAAAAACGTCTAGGCGTTTTTTATTAAGCACACACACGCACGGTGCTCCGTCTTCTTGCTCACGTGTTCCCCCTCCACCGTCGGTACAGAACCCCTCCCGTGGTGGTGCTTGTGGTTGTGCTTTGTTCCGGGAACATGTGCACCATCGCTCTCTCTGCATCCCACAGGCTCTGGCTCCAGTGGCCTTTAATTTATAATTCATAGAGGCCGCTTTTATACGGGACCTTGGTCTACCTGATACCCTTCCTCATAGACATGTCCCAGGACGGGGAGGGTTAGCGAGCAAGTGGAGGTGCGCTGATGTGGTGTGTGCGCGCTTTATTACTCGGGGGGGGGGGGGCGGCCATGACGGTTCTGATGACACCGGTATCTAGACCGACCCTAACGATCTTTTGGCGCAGGTCTGGTTTAGGTTTATTTCCGACATCCTCGTCGTACTTCGTTTCTTCCTCGCTGTAAGGGGTGTGGCTGAGGAGACGGACCCGTGGCGCCATGTTTCTCCAGTCAGTCTTAGAATGAGAGATAGAAAGAAAAAGAAAGAGCGCTTGCAATGCGCTCGTGACCCCAGCATGGGTTGTGGGTGCTCCAGGCTGCAGGCCTGACCTGACTCCATCCTCCCTCCTCTATCAGCGCTTCATGCTCTAGTGGTATCCTGAACTCCCCCCCCTCCCCGCACCACCAATTCCCAACTCCCGACTCCTGACTCTCACCTCCCACTGTGGCAGGTCTTGTCCGATTGCCAGCGGCGGGTTAAACGATAAGTTCAGGATGCGTGTATTATCGGTGTTGTTGCTAAGTACTCCGGAGTAAATTTTGCAAACGGAGCCACAGCCTATTATCATATCAATGCGCACGGAGCGAGGAAGGATGGAGGGAGGGAACCAACCAAGGGGGAACAGAACGGCGAGCATGTGGCTAAGCTCAGACCTTCATCCAACAACAAACACGTCGCCTCCCACCTCCTTACTGGATCCCCTACTGTGTTAGGCTAATAAAGAGAAGAAACAGAATGGCAAATTTGTTGGGAAGGGTTCTGTGTGTGTGTGTGTGTGTGTGTGTGTGTGTGTGTGGGTGGGTGGATGGGGGGTGTGGACTGGCATACACAGTTCTCTGTCAGATCACTAGGCATGCCCTGGATTAGTTGGGTTGTAGCGTGGCCCAGCACTCCACAGAGATCATTTAGGCAATTACCAAGAACAAAGACGGCGGCCGTGTCGAACATCTCCACTTCAAAGGCCTGCACCAGGCGAACCGTTACTGCACACTGGTCAATTTCCATAAACACACACACACACACACACACACACACACACGCATACACACACACGCATACACATGCCCTCCAGCCCCATCCTACAACCACTACCCCAGCTTGCTCACTCTCTTCTTCTTCTTCTTCTTCTTCTTCTTCATTCTTGTTCCTGTAGGCATTTTGGCAGTGCTAATGAACAGCAGCTACAACACACACACACCCACACACACACACACACACACACACACACACACACACACACTAATCTCAAACACATACTTCAACCCTGTGACAAATCTGTGATACACTCTCTGTGCACCAGCGTTCTAACAACACAACACCTACCTGATCTTTATCATCTCTTCTTCAAAAATATACATATATATATATATATATATATACGTATATATATCTATATAAAACAATGAAAGGCCTACATTTGTAATGTTCAGCTCTGGTTTAGTTTAAATTTGATTGGACAGTCTGCACAGGATTTTGCTGCAGTTTTTCATTTTAAATTTTTTATTTTTTTTTAAATCTGCGATGCAACTTGCGGAGTTTTTGTGCCGTTTTTTTTTGCCAAAAACTACTCGAATTGGTGAAATTGCGATTGCAATTTCCACGGCGATGTTTGTCGGTAAACGAGAGCTTTTAGCTGTACTCGTGTTCGTCGCACGTGGATTGAAGAAGGCTCCGACAGGACGCGCGTCGTGATGACGTCACGTGACGTCTCGACCCGGATCTGTCGAAAACCTGCGCTGATTTCCGAAAATCGCGAGCTCCTCCGAATATTGCGGCTTTTGCTTGATTCGGCGTTCGTTTCCGCCATCCCTAAATCCGTCTGAGAAGTCTCCTCTACAGACCACAACATGAGTTCCTCTGCCATTTACAAACTTAGAACAGGAAGTGACTCTGACAGCATTAACCAGTCACATGATTTAAAGTCCAGCTCAGGATTGGCTCGCTTTCTCACGCTGTTCGCCATCCTCAATGCTTCTATACAGAACCCTATAACAGCGTCGGCGAAGAAAAAGTCTTCCAAGTAGAACCTGCTTTCAGAAGGAAAGAACGCTTAATAATGAACTCTAACGAACGCTTAAAAATATATATATATTTATGAAGTAAGTCTTAAAGGTTTTCCCATGTAGAACCCTACAACAGAGTGTTTCCCAATGTAAGGATTCTAAGTAGAACCCATTTCGGAAGCTAAGCACACGTAGTTGTCCGATAGTTTATCAGCTCGGGAAGATGGATGACATGCCTTTGAGATTGGGACCTCAGAAGAACTGGACCTTCTCTAGCCCTGTTTCTCACTTCATCATGTTGCTCATATCATCTTAAAGATCCGAGACGAACATACAAGAAACCAGATCCTCCACTCAGGCTTGGGTTTCGACCAAACATAGATGCTAATCAGGCGCGATAAATTATTCACATGCAGCAAAATCAGACTTTGCTAAACATTTATTGATAGAGGATGGCCGGGCCGGGGGTCGGGACGGTGACATGGGTATCGATATGACCTGTTGGAGTCATGACATGGCTCCTGGGGTTGAGGAACCAACAAAGAAGAAGAAGAAGAAGAATGAAATGGGGGGGATATAAGAAATGACCTACTGACACATAAGTCATGAATTTAGTTCACACTATCAAGGATAAGTCACTTGGCAAATCATTCGTAGTTTGTAGTTTTCCTGTGGGCGTGGCCTGTTTTTCTTTAGTTTTAATGAGAAATGGTGGAAGACAACATCTGTCGCTTGATTGTGCGGCGGGACGGGAAGTGCCTTTCTTTTTCTTTTCTTTTTTTTTTAACCTCCTGGCCAATCAGATTGCAAGTTAGGAAGCGGTACAGAAAAACCAACACGGAGGACAAAATGGCGGCCGCATCTTACAAGTGAGTGAATACGAGGAGATTTACTACATGGCACGCTGAAAATCCCTGCTGAAAACAAAAACAAACAAACAAACAAAAAATAATAGAAACCCTCATAGAATTTGTAATGGTTTTAATGGATATAATGGGAATTTTATTGGTTGTAATGGAAACTCTAATGGTCCATGTGGGTTTTTATTGGTAATTTGAGTTCTGCCTTGTATTGGTGGCTTGTTCTGTCTAGTGGATACCATCAAGGACCAGTAACGGTTTTAATGGTTAGTTGTCGGTTTGTGATGGTAGTTGTAGTGGAAACCATTACAATTTCTATTACAGTTTCTATTGTTTATTTGTTTTTGTTTTTTCAGCAAGGATATGCCATTGTTAATATTCCAAACAAGCGTCTTTACAGGATTTTGCAGAGTTTTTTAAAAAAAAAAATTTTTTTTTAGATTTGTGGCCGAAAATGCTTGATTTTGCTGCTGCTTGACAAAAATAAAAAGTTTTGCACGCGCGTTCGCCGTGATGTTGTTGGTAAACGAGGCCTTTTAGCCATACTCGTATTCAACGCACGTGAATCGAGGAGGGCTTCGGCTGAATGCGTTTCGTGACGACGTCCCGTGATGCGTCTCGGCCCGAATCCGCAGAAAATCTGCGGTGATCTGTAGTCTGCGGTAATCTGCGGTCCCTGTAGGGACTGCTTCACACCGGTTTTTATTTCTGAGCGTTACTGACGATAATAAATCTAATCTAGAGAGCCAGCTAGATTAGTTAATTAGCCGATTCTAGCTAAGAGCGTTGGGATGGTTATACGGTGCGCCCGTCATGTGACCCGGCTAGCACTCTTTTTCTGAAAGACAAACAAGCGATGCAGCTAAAACTGTGAGAGAACCGAGATGAAAGGTGAAGAAGGAGAAGAAGGAGAAGAAGTAAAAGCGAGGGATGTCATCCGATGTCATCCTTTCACTCCCTCGAGAAAGCAGTTCATATGAGCCTGAACATACAGGTATATTAAAGCAGCATGTCCTCATCATTATTAATACTAATAAGGAGAGATCACACTGTGACGAACAGCCTGCGTGCTGATAATCACACGGCTCATAATGGTAATGTCATGAGACATCCTTCTTCTTCTCCTTCTTCTTCTTCTTCTTTTACATTTGTCTTTTTTTCTTATTCCTCGGCATCCATTTTATTCCGGTCCACTCGCTCATGTGACAGGAGTCATATTGCTCTGAATTGAACTGATAATATAAAATAATGCATTTTTTACATTTATTAAATTCACGTGTGGAAATGTAATCAGCCAGGCCTACACTTCGTGTACACACACACACACACACACACACACACACACACACACACACACACACACACACACCATCCAGCAGGATCAGCGCTTGGTGTCAGTTAAAATGGGCCGGCGTGTATTTGGAGTTGGAGATGCAAAACTGTTTAAATCTTTAATAAAACGACGAGGATGAAATATCAGACATCATCTACCAGGCATGAGGGACGGGGGCATTTATATTGTGTCATCTGAAGACCTGTGTGTGTGTGTGTGTGTGTGTGTGTGTGTGTGTGTGTGTGTGTGTGTGTGTGCTATAAGGTTGCAAATTGTTCTATGATGACATTATTATTATTTGAAATATTCCTAGGTACAAAAGCACCAGACGTACTCTCTCTCTTTCGCTCTCTCTCTCTCCCACTCTCTCTCTCTCTCTCTCTCTCTCTTTCGCTCTCTCTCACTCTCTCTCTCTCTCTCTTTCACTCTCTCTTTCTCTTTTGCTCTCTCTCTCACTCGCTCTCTTTCTTTCTCTCTCTCTCTCTCTTTCACTCTCTCTCACTCTCTCTCTCTCTTTTGCTCTCTTTCTCTCTTTCACTCTCTCTTTCTCTTTTGCTCTCTCTCTCTTTCGCTCTCTCTCACTCTCTCTCTCTTTCACTCTCTCTTTCTCTTTTGCTCTCTCTCTCTCACTCACTCTTTCTTTCTCTCTCTCTCTCTCTTTCACTCTCTCTCACTCTCTCTCTCTTTCACTCTCTTTCTCTTTTGCTCTCTCTCTTTCACTCTCTCTTTCTCTTTTGCTCTCTCTCTCTCTCTCACTCTCTCTCTCTTTTACTCTCTCTTTCTCTTTTGCTCTCTCTCCCTCACTCGCCCTCTTTCTTTCTCTCTCTCTCTCTTTCGCTCTCTCTCACTCTCTCTCTCTCTTTCACTCTCTCTTTCTCTTTTGCTCTCTCTCTCTCTCTCTTTCGCTCTCTCTCTCTCTCTCTTTCACTCTCTCTTTCTCTTTTGCTCTCTCTCTCTCTTTCGCTCTCTCTCACTCTCTCTCTCTCTTTCTCTTTTGCTCTCTCTCTCTCTCACTCACTCTCTTTCTTTCTCTCTCTCTCTCTCTTTCGCTCTCTCTCACTCTCTCTCTCTCTTTCACTCTCTTTCTCTTTTGCTCTCTCTCTCACTCTCTCTATTTCTTTCTCTCTCTCTCTCCCTCTTTCACTCTCTCTCTCTCACCCTCTGTCTCTCTTTCGCTCTCCCTCACTCTGTCTCTCTCTGTCTCTCCTTCGCTCTTCTGTATACTACAAATTCTCACCCTTTTGCGCTTAACGTGTTATTAATGGTCGTTTATTTCTAAGAAAATAATAAACAGTTCCTTTAGGGCGGAGAGTGATTCTGGTACAATGGCGTATCACTTAAGAAAAGAAAAACAAACTAAAGGCAAAATAAAGAAAAAATGAAACCATTCTCATTCTTCATCCTTAACTTATTACATATAAAGGCATCGTTATAGTACATCCGTGTTCGTGTGTTCATGTGTGTGTGTGTGTGTGTGTGTGTGTGTGTGTGTGTGTGTGTGTGACTGGCTTAATAAGCTTTGCTTTCGCTGGGCTAGTACTGGAATATTGGAGCGGTTTGATGAAAAATGACCACGGCCATTATGTGTAGTTATCATAATAGCTTGCTTGCCGTAGACAATGGACGTCTTTTGTGGGGGAATTTCGAATGTTCTGGCAATCCAGGCATTTAGAGGTAAATGAGGAAGGTCATCAGAGCTGCCACGGGATGGAGAGAAAGAAGGATCGCTACTGTAGATAGAACGAGAGGGAAATATGGGAAATGTGTCGGAGAGCTCGAGCCGGCGGTATTGAGCATGAGGTGACGTGAAACAATTAGTCCCGAACGAGAGAGAGAGAGAGAGAGAGAGAGAGACTGCACCGTGCCCTAATGGCACACAATAGCTACAGTAAATTCATCAGATTTGACACGGCAGAAAAGACGCATTGCTCCTGACAAGCCCACGTTTAAGACCGGCACAAACTACACCGGCGCCTGAGTGCCAAAAAACACAACGGAAATCGCAATTAAGAGAAAATGCAGCTATTAATAAAGTCATAACTTGCCATTCTTGACCTCAAGACATGAAAAATCCCAACAAAAGCGCCCGCTTAATAAGAACCTCCTATTCGGGAACTCGCGAGGAGTTCGGCACGTGACGTCAAATCGACATGGCCGTTGATGTAAACAGAATCGACATGAGTTATACCGTATAAACAAGTGCGAGCTGTAGATCACTCAACGTACAGACATATTCGCATGAAGGCGTCCGTGTCCCCCCCAGCCCCCCCCGCCCCCACGTCGTAGCTCGAACGAACGGCGGTCAATAATGACGTCGTTCCAAGCTCCGACTTCACGCTTCCGAGGTAAGTGGAACGCAGCACGACTCTAAACGGAGACGGGAGGGCTGTTTTATGCCAATACATCCTGTTCTTGTTGCCGATCGGACGCTGCGGATGACTGACACGCGGAAAAAGAACCGCACCTCGGAGTACGCAGTCACGACTTGTCGCAACGTATGAGACGATCTCACGAAACTCTTTGCCGATTCTCAGATTCTCCAGACTTTATCGTTAACCGCTGAGCCGCCACAAACTATCCAATTAAACTCACAATAAACGGTTTATTTCAGCGTTAGTAACGTTTTTACTCGCATATAAAGATAAACTCCGACTGGGTTCGCATTCGCCTAAAAATAGTCGCTAAAATCGAGAGCACGTAAACGATCGGTTCATTTGTAGAAGTCGACACGAGACGAATTTTTACCGTAACCAGACCCGATAAAATCATTATATATCCTACCGTCAACCCACATTTCCTAATCGCTTACAGTGCAATCCTGTAACTGAATACAACCGCGTTGTGTTTGTGTAAATACTGTAAAAGAAATACTGTCCCATTCAAAAGGAATCTTTACAGTGCTGAGAGACCACAGACCTGCAGTTCAAGATAACGAATAATTCATACCGACTTAAAGATAACCACAAACCAAAATAATTCTTCCAGTTTCGTTTCATCCGTCAGGCGGGATTTGTTTGCACAAAATATAAAACATGCTCTTGATTAAAAAAAAATTTAAGAGCATTTAAAAACACATTAGCAGATTAGTAGATCTAGGCTGTCTGTCTGTTTTCTGTAGCCAATCCCCAACGAGCGTGTGACGTGCACTAAGGTCCCGCCCCTTTCCTTTTTAATGTTAAAAGATTTTCGAATTTGATTTTTTTTTCTTTTCTTTTTTTTTTCCAGTTTTGTTTCAGTCGCGCGTCGAAACTTCGGGACGCGGGACGTAAGAGATTCCCGTTAGCAACCGGGTCTGCGTGTGTATTACCACAGCTGATGCAGCTACACGCGGTTCGTTTAGCAGCTCGGTTTTCCGCAGAGCCCGAAAACACTAAAAGTACCTCCGCAAAACCGATCCGAGCTTTTGAACGACGGAGGGGAATGTAACCCCCCCCCCCATCCCCCCCAGCCCCTTCCCAAATAATAAATAAATAAATAAATAAAAATAGACACATGCACATCAATACATGTTCCCATTGCATCCAGTGCAAACAAAAGAGAAAAAAAAAAAAGAGGGGGGTGAGGGGGTTGGGGGGGTGTGGGGGGGTTGAAAGTTATTTTCGTGCACGTCGGTCCTTTTCCGCTCGATTCCAATCACACGACGACAACAACAAACAAACGAAAAAATAGAGAGAAATTCCTTCGGACGAGTGAACACGGCGGATCGGAGACGACGTGCTTCAGAAACGCCACACGCTTCAAAAACGTATCAGGACTTTCCGAGTCCAGCGATTTCATCCCACTTCTGCTTCACATGGGACCAACATTCAGTTACCATGTTCAGTAATCACGCTGGAACAACCAGCGCTTTTCAGACATCCATTTACAACCAGTTTACATTTTACATATAATCATTTTCAAACTGAGCCTGTGCTTCTCTTCTCTTCTCTTCTCTTCTCTTCTCTTCTCTTCAGTGGAGGCTTTATGTAAGGAATAAACACTCCGTGTCACGCTGTTCTACAGTCGGAAATGAATCAATGACAGCAGGGTTACTGTTACCACGCGGACGTTGATTACTTTCCGGTAGCGCTACATCTACATAGTACTTAATTCACCTAACGCCACCGCAACGAGCTAACGACTGCGATTCATTCTTAGTCGAAGAACACCGTCATGGTTTTTTTTATCCGTTTAAAGTCACATTAGTCATGTAGAACATCTGCGAAACAGGGTAGTCCCTGTTAACTCTTCGCTTTTCGAAGCTACAAACAGTAGCGGGATCGTCTCTAACCTCGAACAGCATTACAAATACAGGAGGTATGAATATGCATGAATATGCTAATTAGGAGGTGCCTCCCTTATATGACTAGCTAACTCAGCTCGGCTAGCTAAGTAGCTGAATGGGTGGGGATTGTCGAAATGTATAACGTTACCATGACAATCGATATCTGTTCAACATTAACCTTAGCGAAGACAGGAACACTGTAAAAAAATTTAAATAAATAAATAAATAAATTGCACATCAGACACGATTGGTCCAAAGCTGCTGAAAAGGAGCACATATGCTGTACATAGCCCCGCCCCCAGAATCAGTTTCTCACAGGTTTTTTCTTTTTTTTTTTTTTTTATATGTATATATATATTTCACTTCAAATCTATGATTAGAATTAGCATCCTGGACAACATGTTTTGCGGCAGCCATTTTAGTTCATGCATGTGGTGATAAATATATAAATAAATAGACGGCGCCTTCATTCCTGGTCGCTGATCTGCCTGCTCAAACCTGCTCATCCAATTTCTCCGCGGCTTTTTTTTTTTTTTTTTTTATCTGTGGCCCCATCACCTCGAGTCCAGCCTCATGTTTAAAGTAATCACTTTTTTTTTTTTTTAGCATCTGGATGGGTGGCGAGAGAGATGAATATGAGAAGGAGCTCGTCTAGATGGCGGCTGTGGATCTGACCGAAGTCCTCTTCTTCTTCCTCTTCTTTTTCTTCTGAAAGTTCTTTCCAAACTATTTTCACTGTTGTTGTTGTTGTTGTTGTTGTTGTTGTTATTGTTATCAGATTTCAAATAACATTAATAGCGAATGTTTTAAGACGTGGAGCACGTCAAGGCGACTGACAACCAACACGAAAGCTCACACCCACACACACATTATGGAATCGCGTGCGGCTGTTGTTCTTATCCGTCGCTCATATCTCGCAGACGAGGCTTTTTAAATTTCTCGCCACCCCCGTATTGGCTTAACACACACTCCAAGTCTGATTCCGGCACCTATCTGATGATTATTAAAAGGATTACCAATGCTGGAGATATAATTAGCCGTAATGAAGGAACAGCACTAGCCCGTGTCGCCGTAATTATCGATGCAGATCAGCGGGGATTAAACTTCATAACGGAAAGATCACTCTCGGGCAAATTGACGCAGGGCTTCTTCTTCTTCTTCTTCTTTTTTTTTTTTTTTAAATATTTTGATCTTTTGGAGTTCTCAGACTTCTCAGAGAAAAGCAACTCGCTTGATCTTCACTTGACGGTTTGAACTAGCGAGATTTCAGCGATCGGGCCGCTTATCTTCGGGCCGGCGACGTAACGGCGAAAGACACTTCCTTCCTCCGAAGCCATTTTTTTTTTTTTTTTTTTTTGGTCACGAGAGACTACTTCAATGTCAAATAACTTTCCGAAAATTTGCAGCCGTCCCCGGGCATTCCTCACTCTCGTAACTACACGCCTTCCTCTATTAGTTTCAGCGTAGTTACTGAATAATTCATAATAGTTACTGAATAATATGCTTTGGGATGAATAACTGAATAATAAGCAGGGAGGTTAAGCAGTTAATATCGAGTTAATATTCCTGCGAGGACACAGAGGACAGACTTATGAGCGTTAATATCGCACTTACAAGACATACAGTGTCAATAAAAACAGCGCGTATGTTTATAGGTGGAGCGACTGGATGTAGCGATGTAGCTGTGTGTCAGCGTAGAGCTCGGCTTTTGTTCACAAACGTAACGGAAAAGACGTGTAGCATCTTGTAGGGAATATTAGGAAAAGTGATTTCATTCCAATTTTGGATAGGCTAAGCGAAACAAACTGGAACCTGCGAAACATAACGAAGGGAGCATATATTTATTACGATACGACCCCGGTTCCAAAAAAAGTTGGGACGCCGTGTAAACTGTAAGTAAATGTAAATAAAAACACCACGCAGTGATCTGGAAATCTCATAAAATCGTATGTTATTCACAATAGGACGTAGAAAACATATCAAATGTGTAAAGTGAGGAAATGTACTGTTGAAAGAGGAAAAAAAAAAAAAACAAGGTCGTTTTGAATTTGATGGCCGCAACACGTCTCAAAAAAGTTGGGACGGGCGCGACCAAAATCTGGAAAAGTAAGTGTTACTGAAAAGAAATTTAACGTAATTGAAATTTGAATGTAATTCACAATCACCTTATTATCTCCTTAAACCGGGACATTTATTCAGTTTAAGCATTGGATATGTTTTCTATGTTCTATTTCTGAATAACGTACGGGTTTATGAGACCTGCAAATTCTGTTTTTATTTACGTCTCGACAAAGCGTCCCGACTTTTTCGGAATCGGGGTTGTATGTCACATACGCAATATATTATAACCCTGCCTTAACTGACTGAAAAGCTCATTTTCGGTTTATAGTGCTAACAAAAAGAGGTGCTGGATAACGATATTAAATCGATTCACTAGATGCGGTGACGTTTTCTGTTAACGAGAGGTTTATTTAACGTTTATGGAAGGAGTCTCCAGTGCCAGCGCTTTGTAACAGTCCGACGTAAAGCTCTAACTTTTCCCACGTCTTCAGGACAGAGGAGTTGTTCTTTGTTCTTGTTTTTTTTTTTTTTTTTTTAAACTTAAATTCATGAAAGAGAGAGAGAGGAAAAAAAAAAAGAAAAGCCTTATGAATGCATTATAACATGTTATGAATGTGCTCATAAGTCATTATGCATATGGACTTCATAGAAAGTGATACCAATCTCTCCAGTCTGGAAACACAGGTTTTTAAATGAAGGTCATAGACATAATAATCTATGAACACATTCATATCATGCTATAATGCATTCACCAGGTATCGTTATAATTAGTTATGAAAATACATAACAGTTTATAACCATGTTTATAACACATTAATAAAAATGGTTAATTGTGGCATTTTAAGTGGTGTTTATAACACTTTGCTGTTTATAACAACCCCTAATAGGTCATAGGAAGGTCATATCTACTCTATAACAAGCTATGAAAACATTCATACCGTGTTATAAAGTGTTCATTAGGCATTATAAGTACATATAGTTATAATTATTTATGAAAAGGTCTTACACTTTATAGCGATATTTACTGTGCGCCATGAACTGTTAAAATGATGCATTATAAGCAGTTCATAACACATCATCAAGCCTTATAATGACTCATAATTACATTTCCAACATGCATTCATGATCATAATCTTTATGCAGGAACGTTATAAGTATTTATGAAAAGGCATTACAGTTTGTAGGATTGTTTATGACGCATTTCCAAACTATTAAAAGTATGCATTATAAGAAGTGCTTAATCACTACGCACTATAATGCCAAACATGGGGAGGAAGTGTTATGGCATGGGCGTGTATGGTGATATAATGTGCTATGAACACTACTTATAATGCATCATGTTAACAATTCAATTCATTACGCATAATTAAGATGTAACGTCGTGTATTTTCTTAAATAGTTATGACAATGTGTATAAATGCCTAATAAATGCATTATAATGTGATACGAATGTGTTCACAGTTTATTACGGATGTGACCTTTATAGAAAGTGCTACGTAGGTTTCTTTGATGCTGGCGATTATAAGGTGTTATGAACGCTACTTAGAGTTTAATGCAACATGTCAACAATCCATAATGCCCAGTGTACACAGTGCTACAAAGTGTACATTTTCATAAATAATTATAACAACGTGTATAACGCCTTATGAATGCGTTATAACATGATATGGAGGTGTTTAGAGTTTATTATAAATATGAGCGATTTAAACAAAAAAAACAAACTGAGAGTGAAAAACTCAATAAAAACAAAAACAGTGATGCCCCGTCACTCTGTTCCAGCTGTGGTCCTGTCGCCTGGGTTGTGCCATTCTCTCGTTCGCCATTATAACTCCACCTGTCATCTCTCCCTCTCTCTCAGTCTCTCTCTCGCTCTGCGCTATCCGGAGCTGTCCATCAGGTGGACTCATATCGGGGTGATGTGGTTAGACAGGGGTGCATCACGGGCAGGACGGGGGGCTTAATGATGCGGAGGCTAACGTATGCTAACTCTGAAAAGGGCGTCCATCTTAGCAGCCTCGACTGAGGAAGCATCGTCTCGAAATGGCGCTTGGTGCACGCAATTTCAACCGTGCATCTCTCTCTCTCTCTCTCTCTCTCACGCTCTCTCTCTCTCTCTCTCTCGACTCTGTTTTCAGTCCTAATGTCATTTTCGCTCACTTCTGGTCCTCGTGCCTTGTGGCGCCTCGGCCAGCCTGACCACTTAAAAAGCCATGCTCCCATTTTCTAAAACTACTGATTTTCTCTTTAAAAAAGAAAAAAAAGAAAGAAAAAATATAAATGTACATGAGAGATTCCATATTCAGGAGGTAAAATGTTATAAACGGTCCTTAGAGAAAAGGCACGTGACGGTACTGTGATTTTTCTCCAATGAATTGTTTAATTTGACATGATTTGCTGTAATGATTCATTTATTTTTATCTTTTTTTTTTTTTTTGCAGTGAATCATTTACTTTTACGTGTGATTTTGTTCCTCCGAGCATTCATTTGGTTTCAGATGTGATTTTCTTCCCAACGATTCAACTTTGACAAGTGATTCATTTATATTCACATGTGACTTTCCCCCCATGTAAAATTCATATACTTTCACAAGTGATTCATTTATATTCACGTGATTGTTCCCATGTGATTCATATACTTTCACAGGTGATTCATTTATATTCACGTGATTGTTCCCATGTGATTCATATACTTTCACAGGTGATTCATTTATATTCACGTGATTGTTCCCATGTGATTCATATACTTTCACAGGTGATTCATTTATATTCACGTGATTGTTCCCATGTGATTCATATACTTTCACAGGTGATTCATTTATATTCACGTGATTGTTCCCATGTGATTCATATACTTTCACAGGTGATTCATTTATATTCACGTGATTGTTCCCATGTGATTCATATACTTTCACAGGTGATTCATTTATATTCACGTGATTGTTCCCAAGTGATTCATATACTTTCACATGATTGTGATTCATTTATATTCACATGATTTTTCACCCACGTGATTCATATACTTTCACAAGTGATTCATTTATATTCACATGATTGTGATTCATATACTTTTATTTCCAATGATTCACTTCCTTTTATGTGATTACCCCCCCCCCCCCCCCGATTCATTTAATTTTATATGTGACTTCTTTCCAAAGATGTGATTCCCCCCTATGTGATTCATGTACTTTCAAAAGTGATCCATTCATTTTCATATGTGATTTTTCCTTTGATTCATTTATTTCTACTTGGGATTAATCCCCCCAAATGAATTGTTTATCTTCTCATGACTATGTGTTTTTTACATACATAACCCCCCCCCCACACACACACACATACACATACACACACGCAGGTTAGTTGGTGTTGGATAAACATCGTGTGTGTCCTGATTCGTGTGCCTTTACTGCAGCATTTGCTTTATTATTTCATTAAGCATAAATCCTGTCAGTACTCTTCCACCCCCACCCTGGCCCGGCCTTTTCGCCTCATAGTCAGCAGGTTAAATGATAATTTTATTACCGAGCTTATTGGCATAAGCTGGCCCGGGAGCTCTCGTACCCCAGAATAATTTGAGAAGATGGTGTGTCTCTGTCTGTCCTTATCTCTACCAGATCACAACGGAAACAGAAATCATGAAGTGAACTGTTTAAGAAAATAATCTAAAAATAAAATAAAAAAAGTCTCTCAACTTTCAGTATCGGAGATGTTAGACGTGATGTTAGACGTCTGCACGCATCTCTGCTTGCCTGTCGGACAGCTCGGTCTGGATGAGGGAAAACCGTCTTAAGCTTAACCTGGCAAAATCTGTCCCTCAAGCCTGTCCCTCAATCAACCACAACCTCACTGCACAGCTCGGCTCAACCACACTCAAGCCAACCGGGACGGCCAGGAACCTTGGGGTGATTCTTGATGACAGCTTGACCTTTACAGACCACATCTGAACAACTGCAAGGTCCTGTAGGTTCATCCTGTACAACATCAAGAAAATCCGACCCTACCTCACCGAACAGGCTACACTGATACTACTCCAGGCTCTTGTTATCTCTAAACTGGACTACTGCAACTCACTGCTTTCAGGCCTCCCAGCCAGCTCCATCAAACCCCTCCAAATGATTCAGAATGCTGCAGCACGCCTCATCTTCAACCAGCCCAAGAGAACCCACGTCACACCCCTCTTCATCTCCCTCCGCTGGCTTCCTGTAGCCGCCCGCATCAAATTCAAGGCCTTGATGCTCACCTACAAGACCTTATCTGGAACAGCGCCCTCTACCTCAACACTCTCGTGAAGGTTTACGTTCCCTCACACAATCTGCGATCGATTAGCGACCGACGTTTAGTAGTTCCCACTCAGTGTGGCGCAAGGTCCCTTTCCAGAACCTTCACACTAACTGTTCCTCAATGGTAGAATGAACTTCCAACCTCAATCGGGACCGCAGAATCTCTCACCATCTTCAAAAAACAGCTAAAGACCCAGCTCTTCCATGAACACCTAACCAACTCATAAAAAAAAACCCCAACCAAATAAAAAAAAAAACCCTTGTATATATTTGCACTTTCCACCTCTACTCTGCGCACTTTGCTTCTTCTGGAACTCAATTAACGGATCTTGTACGGTAGCACTACTTGTATTGTTCTCTGCTAGATATATCGCTTTGCCTGTATTTTTCTCATCTGTTAGTCGCTTTGGATAAAAGCGTCCACTAAGTGAATAAATGTAAATGTAATGCAGACGTCCTGCGATGTTGTGCTCACTGTGAAAGCGGACGCTGGCTAAATCTGTAGAATTCGTCCTTTCATAAAAGTAAACAGAACTAAATAGAAAGTATAACAAGTCATTTCGAAAAAAGTCGATGGTTCCGTCAGTGCTACATGCGCGGTTATGAGGCTCAGGTGGCGTATGGATTCCACAAAATCCAGAAAAGTGTAAATGAACTAAACCTTCTTTTTACTGTATTGCTGCAGTGTTGGATCAAAGTCCATGAACCGGTGTTGATAAGATCTTCTCTCATGTGCGTCTCATTGAAACATCTTTATTGGTTCTGTCTGGAGTTTAAATTTGCTCCACGTAGTCACACAGTTTCAGAAATTATTGACAGATTAATTGACATCTGCCATTAGACTAACATCCATCCATCCATCCATCCATCCATCCATCTTCCATAGAGCTTATCCTACACAGGGTCTTGCGGAGAGCCTGGAGCCTATGTCATGGAACAGGGGCTTCATGCTGTTCGTTTACTAACACAAGCTGTTTTCGGTGGGCAGCGCAGCCGGCGTGAATCCTGTAGACTCACGGCTGATAAAACTCCAGCGAAGCCCCGCTTCCATGGGCTTCTATGGGCTTCTATGGCAGTATCAAGAACATTGTGTTTTACTAGGAGCGAAAGGTACAACAGCTCATTGGATAACGGACTTTCGAGACGTCATTTTGGGTTCCTTCTGGACGCACGGCTTTAGTGTGTGTACATACAAATAGGAAGAAAAAAAAACCTTGGGGCACGGTGGCTTTGTGGTTAGCACGTTTGCCTCGCACCTCCAGGGTTGGGGGTTCAAATCCCGCCTCCGCCCTGTGTGCGTGGAGCTTATATGTTCTCCGGGTTTCCTCCGGGTACTCTGGTTTCCTCCACCGTTCCAAAGACATACGTTGTAGGCTGATTGGCATGGTGAATGTGCATGTGATTGTGCCTGCAATGAGTTGGACCCCCGTCAATTGTGTCCCCCATGTTGTGCCCTGAGATCGACTCCAGGCTCCCCCGGTATGGAAAATGGATGGATAGCTTTGCCACTTTCGCACCCAGGGGAAGAAAAGGTACTGCCCTCATATTCCACATAGAAGTTGTCAAGAGTTACGGCGCATCTGTTATTAGCTCGATTATTTTTAGCATGCGTTCAGTGCTATGGAGGTCTGAGGAAAGTTTCCACAGGACTGGAAACAGAAAAACAGAAAGTGTCACTCCGTCGCTACCTCGCAGTCAACATTCTCTCCAAACGTAGGATAATATTTCCACAGAAGCACCACAGAAATTGTGCTTTTAATCACGCTAACAGATAAGCAGGCCTGACAGATATAACGTCTAGCGAATTATTAGAAAATGTCTGGACTTCGACAGAATATCTTCCGGCTCGGCGCTCATCCGCGACGACGGCGTCAATTAAGTTTACGTTATTGTAAACAGAGCAGGTTTTTCTTATTTTATTTTATTTTATTTTATTTTATTTTATTTTATTTTATTTTTTCCCTTTCTTTCCTTTTTTTTTTTTTTTTTTCCCGTCTGCGTTTATTAGCATGTAAATTCGGCTGGGTGCGAGCTCACTTTTATTAGCTCCAACGTGCTCGTGTGCCGCGGACGTCTGACGAAGGGATTTATTTTCAACGGAATATAAAATCATCAAAAGCGATGGCACCTGATGTAAAAATAGTGTGTAAGGCTTCTCTTCGGAGAAGAATGGTGTAATTTCCTTTGTGCTAATTTGACACCGCAAAATTGTACATCACAGCTCTGTTAAAAAAAAAAAGAGAGAGAGAGAGAGAGAGAGCGAGAGAGAGAGAGAGAGAGAGAGAGCACATTATATGATGGGGACCCTTTGGGAAATGCAATTTGAAGAAATCAAGGATCTAATTCAGAATATAATACCAATGAAAAGTGGAAAAGTACTCATTTGCTATTCATCCTGTCTTCATATCGTAAGCGTTCGCGGCGTTTTTAACTCAGCCGTGTAAGAGCCGAGCGCACTGTTAAGAAACCTTTCTCTGCATGAAAGCAGCCCTTTTAAAAACACGCTGATTTTTTTTATTTATTTAATTTTTTCTCCCCGTTTTTGAGACAAAGATAAGTAAATACAGGCGAGATAATGAATAGAAGGGAAAATGAGCGTTGCCGCTCTCGGTGTTCAATCTCAGGGACAATTGCAGCATTTTGGGTGAAATTGCTAGCAGGTTCTATCACCCTATCTCCAACCCCTCACTACCCCTCCCGACCCCCCCTAATCCTCCGGCGAGGAGACAGGGCCCCTGTCTGTCCACGCGGACCCCCCACCCGCAGAGACCCTACCAAGGCAAATTAGACCAGAGGGGTGCCTTTTGTTTCGCAGCACTCTGCGAGGGGGGAAAAAAAAATCCAAATTATTTCCCGAGCTGGAGCAATTTGACATGCTGTGATAACTGCTCGGCAAGAAACTTCTTTGACAGTATTGAAAGAGAAGATTTTCTTGCCATAAAAATGGCCTCCCTTCTTGGTGAGAACCCCACCATGCTTACAAAAGGCGCACAAACTCATTAGGCTGCTTAATTACGCTCTCCCCCCCCCCCCATCCATCTCTCATCTCTGTCAAAACAGGGGTGAAAACTCTCGCCCCATTTGAAGTAGTTAAAGCCCTCATTAGAACTCGTTCTCCACTCCATCGCTCTCCGTCTACCTCGTACTTTCTTCCTCCGTTCAAGCTGTGTCTTTCACGCCGATGTCCCCCCCCCTCTCATTTTTGTCCCCCGCACTTCATTGTGGTCCTTCGTATTAGCGGCGGTCCACGATCGTACTTTGGGAAGCCGTTTCTTCTACGGTGTTTGGACGAGAGCGCTGTTTCAATGCGAAATCGGACCACGAGATAACACCCCCTACACACACACACACACACACACAGGATCGAACGCTCTCTATCAGTTCTTTCATGACATAAAGTCTCAGAAGTTCCTGAAAATTCGTAAGTAATCGAGAAATGTCCTCCAGAGCGGAAGGGTGTCATCTCTGGGCGTGCGTGAGGAATAAAACACTCTGTGTCATGCTGCTAGAGGAAAACAATCAGTGATGACGTGGTGTGATGAAGGAGAGTCACCGTTATCACGCTGAAGTCGATTGTTTTCCTACGCGTGCACATCCCAGAGTGTTTTCCTCCTCTTATACCTCATGAAGAACGAGGGGAAGTGGTGGCTTACACGTTTCCACAGATATAGCAGTTGATAGTACGGAAAGGATAACGTATCAGGACGAGCACGCTGATATAAACCTGTGATTCGTAGATGTTCCAGTGTCAGAGCTGCGGTGTGATCTGTGGACAAGTGGAGTGCTGTGTTTTCTTCTTTTCCGACGGTGGGGGGGGGGGGGGGGGGGGACAAAAGTGTTTTGAAACTAAATTTGCAGCAAATGATCATCAGAAGAAGTTGTTGTTTTTTTAATACCGTGGTTTGACTTTTCCACAACTCATTTTCTCCCAGGATAAACATTATTAATCAAAAGTGTTAGTGTTGTCAAGGGAAAGAAAAACACACTCCATTTTTTTTTCTTTTTTATTTATTTTTTTCACTTACATGACAAGGAGACGAGCCGACTGCTCTCTCTCTCTCTCTCGCTCTCTCTCTCGCTCTGTCTCTCTCATTCTCTCTCTCTGTCTCTCTCTCTTTCTCTGTCTCTCTCTATCTCGCTCTCTGTCTCGCTCGCTCTCTCTCTTTCTCTCTCTGTCTCTCTCTCTTGCTCTCTCTTTCTTTTTGTCTCTCTCGCTCTCTCTCTTGCTCACTCTCTCTATCTCACTCTCTTTCTCTGTCTCTCTCGCGCGCTCTCTCTCGCTCACTTTCTCTCGTTTTCTCTCTCTTGCTCACTCTCTTTCTCACTCTCTTTCTCCATCTCTCTCTCTCGCTCTCTCTCTATCTTGCTCACACTCTCTCTCTCGCTCTCTCTGTCTCTCTGTCTCTCTCACTCTCTCGCTCTCTCTGTCTTTCTCGCTCACTCTCTGTCTCTCTCTCTCGCTCTCTCTCTCTCTTGCTCACTCTCGCTCTCTCTCGCTCTCTCTGTCTCTCTCTCTGTCTCTCTCTCTCTTGCTCACTCTCTCTCTCTCTCGCGCTCTCAGTCTTTCTCGCTCTCTCTCTGTCTCTCTCTCTTGCTCACTCTCTCTCGCTCACTCTCTCTCTCTCTCGCTCTGTCTGTCTCTCTCTCTCTGTCTCTCTCACTCTCTCTCTTGCTGACTCTCTCTCTCTGTCTCTCTCTCTCTCTCTCTCTTGCTCACTCTCTCTCTCTGTCTCTCTCGCTCTTGCTCACTCTCTCTGTCTCTCTCACTCTTGCTCAATCTCTCTCTCTCTCTCTCTCTCCCCCTCTCTCTCTCCACATATATATAGTGTGTATAAAAAGTCGCTTCTCATCTAGAGTTTTTTTTTAAAGGCCTGTCTGATGCTGAAGGTTCTTTAACAGTACCAGTGGGATAAATGGTTTCTTTTTTTTTTTTTTTAAGTATTTTTTTTCTGTTGTTTTACCTTGTTGTTCTGAGATGAGGGAAACGCACAGTGTCTCCAGCAGCTGTCATAAATCTCACGATTAATGCCATCCCTATGGCCAAACATCTCCATTCTTTAAACACAGCAACCTCCTTTGTCATCTTGTCAGGACTTCAGCACCAAACAGGAAATTTGACTTTTAGAGATCCAATTACGGCATCCTCGCTTTACCCTAGCCTCTACACACACATACACACGCATACGTGACAAACACGAACCCACGTGGACGAGGACACGTGAACAGAAGCGTCCATCATCAGCATCGGCATTCAACACCGATCAGAACGACGCCAACGATTACCTTCACTTTGAGGTTTCTTTAAAAAAAAAAAAAAATCATTCTGCAAGAAACCATCCGTGTTGACGTCCGGGTGGAAAAGCGGACGCTTCTGTAGCCTTGATGTGCCGCGCGGGTCCTCAGAGACGTGTCGACACAACAGGTCCATCCTTATCGACTGGATTCAATGAATTTGTTCTGCTCGACTGCAGATATCAATGATAGGAAGCTATCAATAACGTCACCTAGATCTGTATTGATATAATTAAAGCGAATAAATCTATATTCCTCCCCCTACACACACACACACACACACACATACACACACGTTTCCCATCTTTCATATTCTTCTTCACCATATCTAGATGCCCCTGAGCTCATGTTCAGCCAGGCGCACACAGGATATTAGCTCACCTCCCGGCAAATTTGCTTTTCACGTCTATTTCTTCTGTTCTCTGTCCTCCACCACGTTGGAAGGGCTTGTTATCGAGCTCAGTGTCCACAAACGCCATTGATCCGAGCCGGCACTCGGATCTATAGCCGTGCTCTTTTTATCACCCGCTCCGAGCGTTAGTAATACTAATCCCGCTCAATCTGCCGAGCTGCCGGTTTTATAGATCCGAACCAAAAGTTGCAATAATGATGTATCATTGCTAAATTTGGTAGAACAAACCGCTCTGTCGATCCGACAATCCGCAATGGGGCCGGGATTCAGGAAGTGCACGGTGAGTTCACACTTCACTTCTTTCCTTTCATCTTCACATCTTCCTTTTCTCTGCTTTTGGAAAGACGGTACGTGAGTCGCCGGGCGCTAGCTCCACCGGCGACGTTCAAACTCAATGCTGAAATCAGCTACGTGCTAATTAATCGCCGCACCGTCATGAGACTGACATAACCGTGTGCCGTCGTTTAACTTTTACTGTATTCATAAGACTGTAAACGTTTCGCTAGGAGCCAAGTGTGCGCCGGTTAGCATACATTCGATGTCGTTTTGTACACAGTAAAATCCCTAGTGTTGAATTAACACCCAGAGTGTTTATATGAGTCCAGTGGACTCATATAAACACCGTAGGGTGTGAATTCAACACTGTGGGTGTTAAATCAACACTGGTGATTTTGCTGTGTAGACGTTTATAGATGTTTTTGCTAGGCTTGCTGCCATGGTTACGACATGGTTATATAATATCAGGAGAATTGATTAGGAACGATCCAGAAACCAGCATTTCCTGCGGCCATGGGGTAAAATTATATAAGGAAATAAAACACTCAAGTAATACTTCAGATCTGTTTATAGTTCACGTCGACACATACAAGCTAGTTCCTGCTCCCACTTTCGTTATAATGTTAATTAAATAAACGTCTCTTCAACGCATAAACAGCGGTTACTATAGAAACGTTAACGCATTCCTTCATGACTTCATGACAAAAGCCAGGTTTCTGCACTTCTGAACTTGTGTGTAGTTTGTGCTCCCACCAGAAACCAGCACAGCATGCGAGTCGCCGATTTCGACCGGCTTTGTGTAAAGATCGCGCTGGACTGTCGGTGGGCGGAGCTTCTCAAGCTTGAGCCCGAGTTCAGGAAAGATTATTTATTACTCCACAAAGCCGTGCGAGGAGACAATACACGACCTGAAACAAACCCCGAAAGACCGCGCCGGAAACTAATTACTACAGAAGACAGATTTGCGAGAGACTAAAGTTGAAGACTGAGGGCATGAAGAATGTTTGTTGTGGCGGAGGCGCCTCTAACCGAATATACAGTCTCTGAGAACCCAGAGAGCAGGAAGAGGAAGAAGTGATCGACGGAGAAAGAACGGAGTGTACGAGCGAGAAGAGAACTAATAGGCTACACGGCGGCGTCCCGGTGCTGAGGTGCATCGAGGCAGCGGTGTCCTGACACAGCTGAAGGCCTCGGAGGAGAGAGACGCCTATTAGAGGAGGATAAGGGCCTGTCTGGACGAGGCGGCGCTTTCAACGCAGCGCTGGGCACCAGCATCAATTAAAGACGGGAAAATATGACAAACAACAAGAAAGCTGCAGCCGGAGCTCTCTCCTATTGCCGCGTGGGTCCGTAGAGGACGAGCAACGCGAGGGGTCGATGTGTACGGATCTAAGTGGGCCTATTGTGTAGAAATGAGCAGCCATGCCTCCTGTCACGTAAATTACAAGATGCCTTCAAACCCGAGCTGAAAAAGAACAACAATCAGAGGCCACTCTTTGTATTCGTGCACAATCCCGTCCTTAACCTACGCCCACGGGCGATCACTTGGCCTAGATTTCTACTGTTTAAGAGACATTAGCTTCTGAAATCCTCCACACACACACACCAAGCGCAGGCTGTAATCCAGGCCACTCGTTGTCTAACAGATGAATAGTTGAGGGAGGGTCTTAACAAGGCTCTAACAAGGCCCAGCTGATAACATGGTTGTCAAGCAGACCTGGCACGCAGCCAGAACTATTTAATGGCGTCTAAAGACTCATAAATCAAGACGTGGTGGCATGCCTCGCAGCAACTGGTAAGTGCTGGGAAATTAAACTGGTGGTGGGCTTTTGCTCCATGAAACAGCTGATTGAAATTAAATTCCCTGTCAATCACGGCGTGGAGGCGGTGAACGGGCGGGCAAACAGAAAAAAGATAATTGGGCTCTTCATAAGTGTTAATGACTAATGACTGTTACGTTTAATTTACCTTTAAACGGGAACACGCGGAACTAAAACACCAGATAATCCATATCCATTAAACGCCATACTCCAACACTTTTCAACTGTCTCCTGCATCTGCAAAAATGTACTTCGAGGTCTTTTTTTTTCTTTTTTCTATTTTTTTTTTAAAAAAAATTTTTTACGCGAAGCTCAATTACAACAGAAGTCTAAGGGCAGATCTTGTACTCGATAACTTGCCTAGAACGTTTCTATGAACGCTTCAGGCTTTATTGATTTTTAAAAAGAAGTCCTAAATGATCCTCATCAGTCCTTTGCAAACAAACAAACAAACAAACAAACAAACAAGCAAACAAGGACTATTTTTTTCAGACGGAAGATTTGTAGTCATGTCAGTGTTGGCAGTGTCGGTATAGTTGTGAGGCTCTGATGGAGTACGGATACGATAAAACCTTCAGGAAAGTGTAAAGTGATCTTAAAGTTCCGTGATAAAAGTCGATAAGAACGACTTCGGGAAGAGTTTCTTTCAGGTCCGTCTCATCTAAACATCTTTAATATTATATGTGAAGGCAGTGGTGGATTGGCGGTTAAGGCTCTTTGTTACTGATCAGAAGGTCGGGGGTTCAAGCCCCAGCACTGCCAAGCTGCCTCTGTTGGGCCCTTGAGCAAGGCCCTTAACCCTCTCTGCTCCAGGGGGCGCTGTATCATGGCTGACCCTGCACTCTGACCCTAACATACTGGGGTATGCGAAGAAAAGAATTTCACTGTGCTGTAATGTATACGTGACCGATAAAGACTCGTTATCTTTATTAGTCGCATATTTTGAAGTGCATGATCGACGACATGATGTTTTTATGTTTTGTGCGAGTTCTTCATGAGTCCCTTGTTTGTCCTGAGCAGTTAAACCGCCCACTGTTCTTCAGAAAAATCCTCCAGGCCCTGCACATTCTTTGCTTTTCCAGCGTCTTCTGCATATTGGACATACAGGACAAACAAGGGACTCATGAACAACTATCACGAAACATAAAAACATCACGTCGTGGATCATCCAGGTAACGACACACAGTATTAAGAATCAAGGGCGTGTAAACTTTAGAACAGGGTAATTTTTTAAATAAATAGAATAGTGAAATAGTTTATTCAGGACAGGACTAAATAAAAAACAACATGGGATTTTTCTATGATCCGTCTTATTTTTGTCAACAGCATTAAGATTTAGCAGATTCTGCAAGGGGTGTGCAAACTTTTGAGCACAGCTGTATATATCGCCCTATCAGGCCGGTACAAATCACATGACCCTGTCACACGGCTTCTTGAGTCTCTTTAAGTTCTTATGCTGCGTCCCAATTCGCCTAATATTAGCTTTTTCGGCTAATGCTATCACGCAAGGGAGGGAGGAGGAGTTTCGTGACGGTCGGCTTCGCAACTTGAATTCAAGCTGCAGACACGGCGGACGGGCGTAACATATTTTAGAGAAACGTGGGAAAGTAAATGAAGGGACTGGTAAACGAAACGATCTAGTATCAGTGATATAAGGAATAGTGAATGGAGAAAAGCTGAAATTCAGCGAGGAGGTTGTTTACAGTGACGGTAACTAGGCAACAACGTTCTCTTCCGTCTCTTACGTCTTCATGTGTCCCGGTACTTGCAGACGCTTTGCTAGACTAAAGTAAGCGAATTGGGACGCAGCATTCGTTGTCCTCGGTCCTGTTGCTGTTGTGAGTTCAGTCCCACGTTTCCCCGACTCTTCTTCCGTTCAACTCTACGATTCTCGTTTTGTATTTGTTTGTTTCGTTTGCCTTTTGTTTAATTAAAAGCCTGCATGTGCATCCGACACTTTAAGTTATAGAGTTAGAAAATTGAGTTAGAAAATAAACGTCCTGAATAATCTTTTCTCACTGGACACTTGTCTTCGTCTCGGTGATGTGCCACACCTAACGATGGACAGTAAACAACAACAACACAGTTACGTCTGATAGTGAGGCAACAAACGAGGTGCACCTTGGTGTTTTTGTGTGTGAGAGAAAGAAATAAAGAGAGACAGAGAGAGAGAGAGAGAGAGAGAGAGAGAGAGTGTTTGTTTGTGCGTTATGGTTTAGGGTAGGTTAATGCGATTTCCGTTCCGCCTGTCGGCTCCGGAGACCGGGATTTGTGAGCGCTGGTCAGGTGAACGCTGGGCTCGTCCTCCCTGCGGCCATTAGCGTGGACAGGAGACAACCCGATAAAGACGGGATACTTTGATGCGCACAGGTCACTGCACAACCTCCAGTCACAACCCGGCTCCACGTCCTCCAATCGGCGAGAGCCGAGAGCACGAGGACGGAGAGAGGATGGACAAGATGGAGGAGATGAGGAAAAGAGCGAGCGAGGCCTAATTACCAGCCAGTCTCCAAGATGGGTTTATACGCACTCCGGAAGCTTCCACGCGAGTGCGCTAACTGCGACGAGGAGAGGGTCGTCCAGCACGGACACTTCGCTTCACTCAGGGGTGAAGTTCGGTGTCTCGATGTCTCCGGGACCACTTCGGGGAGAAGAGTGCACTCAGAGCACCAGGGGGGAGGAGGCGGGGCAGAGCAATCTTCATGTCTCCTTAATGTGTTGTTTTCTGTTTATTAATACACCTCCCACACACACACACACACACACACTCTGCCATCTCGCTCTGCCATTTCGTGAATCTTTAACTTGCAAAAAGCATCTCATATATTTTTTATTTAAAAAAACAAACAACCCCTGCATCTCATCTGCCCCTCTGCGTCTATCTATCTATCTATCTATCTATATATATATTTTTTTATTATTATTTTCTTATTTTTAGACATTAATTATGGGAGAGACACACACGTGTGTGTACGTCAGCTTAAATAAAGACATGTCCTCTTCTGTCTCTTCTTATAAGCAGAGTCAAAACGCTTCTATTCAGGTCAAAGATGACATCTCCAATTGAGTCAACAGATTTTTTTTTCTCCTTCTTCTTCTTCTTCTCGCCTTAAACAAGAGAACGGTGAAAGACAATGAGGATTTTCAGCGTAATGATGAAACAAAACAAAAAATAGAGCAAGTTTTTTTTTTTTTTTTTTTTGGTTGGGGGGGGGGGGGGGAGGAGAAGAGAATCTGTCATGCCGATGTCAACTCTTTGTATGCCGTCCTTAAGAGAGAGCAGAAGGGAGAGAAAATTACCTTCCATAATTGGCACGCTGATCAAAGACGGGCGATGACGGCGGGACAATAAAGCCGTTAATTCATCAGAATACATTATGAGCTGCCTGTGTAATAGTCGAGCGAAACATCGGCACAAATAGCGACGGAGAATCAAAGACGGACAGATTTGCCGAGTGACGGGTTGCGAGAAGACAGGACGGAGATGACGGAGGTGGTTGTAGGGTGGGGGGGGCGCGGGGGGGTTTCGCTTATGCACCTGATCACAGTTCATCGTAATCACGACCTCGACGCTAAAACAGAGCGCGTGTATACGCACGCTCCGGATGATGAAAGAGATGGGATGTTGGGAAAAGCCGGAAAGACACACGTGGGTATTCCTAGACCGGGATGAGGCTCTTCTGTCCCATTGTCCGTATGAGATAATAGAGGGGGAAAGGACAGACGGCTGTATTTTTATTTTATTTTGTATTTATCAAGTCACCCAAGACATGAGTAAGAAGACGGTGACCTAAAAGGACGTGAGATGTGAGACGTGAGAAACCGACTTCCAGTAAATCAACGTGGAATTTTTACGCAACTCGGCTAGAATGACGAGTTACCAAAGTTACAATTAGAATTAGGGGCGGAGTTGAGTGCTTATTAGCATCAGTAAGCGCTTTATGCAGGGAGTGGTGGATCAGTGGTTAAAGGCTCTGGGTTACTGATCAGAAGGTCAGGAGTTCAAGCCCCAGCACTGCCAAGCTACCACTGTTGGGCCCTCGAGCAAGGCCCGTAACCCTCAACTGCTCGGGTGTATGAATGAGATAAATGGAAGTCGCTCTGGATAAGCGCGTCTGCCAAAAATGCCGTAAATGTTCAGAGTCATGGTGGATCTGGAGAATATCCCAGGAACACTGGGTGTGAGGCGGGAATGGAATGGATGGATGCCAGTCCATCACAGAGCACAACACACACACACACACACACACACACATTTACACACCTAGGGTCATTTACATTCTCCAGTCCACCTGCCAGGATGATTTTTTTGGGAGCAAACCGAAGAGGAACCCAGAGGAAATCCATGCAAATACAGAGCCAAGAATGGATTTGACTCTCTTCAGAGCTTTAATCACTTACTCGAAATACTTTCCAAGAAGGCGAGACAAAACACACACACAAACATATTCCAAAAATAAATAAACAAACAAACAACCCAGAGAACAGCTTCAAGCTTTTTATCTACTGGTTCATGCTCACAAGATTTATTCCCATTTGGTCTGACCAAATTACGAAGACGTCCACCAATCATGATCAGTCCTACATCCAGCGACAGTTACTAGGCAGGGCCAGCTGATGTCACTTCCTGTTGACAAATCCATTACATCAATTAGACGGATTCCGAACGCTGGGCCAGACGCTGACACTAATCACAGGATGACCAACGAGCCCCTTAAAGGAATTACTGCGGCCTCGCCTGTCCGAATGACAGCAGGAATACTCGAGAATATTACCAGTGCCGTTTTGGGATACGTGCCCCTCTGCATCCCGTTTCCATAAATATTAGCCCCCTAATGAATCAATAAATAAATAAACAAATAATAATCATCATAATAATAAATAAACGCACGCTCCTCGAATGCCGCGCTCTATTGTACTCAGAACTCGGATTTTCCCGAGCTTCCCAATCTAAACACGTACCGTTGACCGCTGACTCTCGGACAAACATGGATTCCCAGAGCAAGGTCATATTCGTATGACCTCGTGTCAGGCGGCAGGAATGGACGCTAGCGTAAGAAGGCTTTATTGATCAAGCTTGAGCTAGGATCCAAACCGTAAACAGGAAACCGGCAATAGTCAGAAGATCGACAAACAACTAGGCAATAATCAATGAACCGGCGAATCAGAAACAAGATCAAAAACCAGCTCGCAATATGTTGAACGCGAGGCTCGGTATAGACTGGTTGCTAGGAAACAGAGCGTGTGTTGAGTCGTTAAATAGCGTGTCAGTAATTAGTAACCGTGCGCGAGTGTGTGTGATCAGTAAGATGGTGAACGTGAACGTGGTGGTTGGGTGTTGTAGTCCTCGGCGGCCATATCTGTAGGCCGCGTTGTATTGCGTGAAGTTTTGATCCCGAAATAGGTGTCGATGCGATGGATGCACTCTGATTTTGATCAGCATATTAAGAAGGAACCGATGATTCCTAAACCGTTAGAACTGCGTTTAAAATTCTATAAATAATTCCTTATAAACGATAATGTCGGTGCGAACTTGTTGTAACTGTTCATTAAAACGCAGCGTGCTTCCTAGCTAGTAACGGACGGTAATAAAGCGTCCGTAATATTCATTAACACTTCGGAAAACTTTTGTAAACCGTTAAAACGTCAGCGTCGAGCAATTCCTCGTTTTAGACGCTTTCGAACGCGCTTTCGTCGTTCATAGAAGTTACTCATTACTTTATTTCTTTAACGTGACGGGGAACATTGCATGATTATGTAGCACCTACTTGAAAAAAGTTTGGAGTATTTCGCAGTGTGCCATTAAGGAAGCACATTATTAGCGCTTTATTATTAGAAGATACGTAGCGTACACCGAATAATTACCAACTTACAAAGAATTATAAGCACACTTATTATTCATACCAATGATTTTTTTTTTTTTCTTTTTTTTCCCATACAGCTCCAGGATCATCATCTGTGCCTAATTTCAGCTTCCATCGCATCCCAGAATGCGTCTGGGGAAAGATGGTATCACGCTCGTTATCTCACAGAGCAGCTGAGATACGAGGCAGATATGCAGGCAGGATGTGTGTGTTGTTGTTTTGTTTTTTCTTTATGGCTCGAGATGTATGTTAAATTGATGTATGGTGCGATATATGTGGCTTGGAAAGAGTTCAGGATCATCGGCAGAGTCAAAGGTCATAGGTCAGAGCGCTAGCGAGAGGAAAAGACTCTGAGATGCGTATAGCCTTTGGCCATGCCTTGGCCTGACCTTTTACACTTACACTACACGCATGCGAAAGCAAGGAGAGAGACGAAATGCAGATTTCTATACGCATGAAGAAGAGGTAGCATGTGCGTTCATATTTAAACGTTTCTAAAAATACCAGGCACATTATGCGCCTCAACCTGTTTCGCCTCACAGTGGTCAAAGCGCTTTTTATTAAAAGCTGTACGTTCCATTAAACGTTGATTTGATCTGATCGGAGGAATAAAAGTGGTTATTTTATATTGTTCTCCTTCAACTGCAGCGTTTTACTCGTCTTATACCAACGGCAATCTGCGAACGGTCGCAGTTTTTCTATAGGAAGGTCGAGTCGTACTTTTTGTCCGTTGATGAGTACGGCTAACGTTGTGGAACATCCGCGAAACAAACTCTCCTTTACGTTAAAGCGGCGATAAGCAGCCGTTTCCTCAACAGCCTCGCTTTTTGTTCTCTCTCTCTCTCTCTCTTGAAGTTAATAAAAAATATATTTAAAAAAAAAAACAACACTGATCATCATGTTATTACTGAGGAACCCAAAAAATATACCTAAACTCACTCTGTCCTGATGATACAGCTCTACAAATCACACTGGCACTGGAGACTCCTTCCGTAAACATCTCATTAAATGGAAAAACTTCACCATGTCAATAATTTGACACTTTTTTTTTTTTTTTTTTTAATATGATATCGTATTAGAACGAGCGCATTAATACAAAGCTGTGATTTGCAGATGCACTACTGGTATAGAGAATGAAGCAACTCCTTCTGACCAATCAGAATCCGGTACTGTATAGCGTGTGTACGGATTACTCTACCTGTTTCCACCCACTAGCGTGATAGACTCTGTGTATGAATAATACATCAGATTATATAAAATGTAAATGAGCTTGTAGTACTTCACAATATAATCACATGGGAGGACATACAGCACACACACACACACACACACACACACACACACACACACACACACACACACATAGCCCATTGAATAAGATGTAATCAAACCTGAGAGATAATTATAACAATACTCTAAATGCAAATTATGTAGAGAGGCAGATTTTGGGTGTGACCGGAGGCCCGGGGTGGCTCAGGAGGGTCTGCGGGTGGGCAATACTCTCCGTGTCTAGGCCAGGGAGGATCCTGCATGCCTGCCTGCCTCCTCGGCATGAAGACATGAGCGTTGAGGAGGGCAACTCTAGCAGTCAGAAGTGGCAGGTATAATTGCACTGAAAATCACTTTAAATCTGCTCCGGAAGAATCCCGGGGCATGGGGGATGTCAGGAGCAGTCCCAAGTGGTGAAATATGTTAGAAAGGGAAGCACGCTCTGCACACATGGCATGCACACAGATGCCAGCTCAAACACACACACACACACACACACACACACACACTGGACAGATGAAGCTGTTGGGCTGATTCCGCAGCTTGGCACCGAATCCACTCAGCTGAGGAGACATTTCCTCATTAGGCTGCGTCAGCTTCAGACAGCTCTGAGGCTCCGAGAGAGGAAATGTAAGGAATAAAACACTCGTGCCGAAGGAAAATAATCAACGACGTGCCGGTACGATGAAGTGGATGAAGTGTCACGTGGTGTCGATTATTTTCCTAAAACAGCATGCCGTGAAACGTCACAGAATGTTACATTTAACGTTGCAGGATGTGTGTTTCTGATGTCACTTATGTTATAGCAGCTATAAACAGACTTTTCCTCAACAGCCTCTCTCTCTCTCTCTCTCTCTCTCTCTCTCTCTCGAAGTCAGTAAGACAAAACAATGCGAAGCGTAAACTCCCGTGTCCTGAAGATATCAGAAAACATAACGTCGCTGCTTTACAAAGCGCTGACACTAGAGACTCCTTCTATAAATATTGCGTTTACAGAACAATATCACCATATCGACAACCCCATCTTTATTAAAATCTGTGTTTTATTAGCAGCGGAGCGTCTGCTGTACCTGTTGCTATAGAAACGACAACGTATTAGAGCGAGAGCTTTGATATAAACCCGCGCTAGTGTCAGAGCTGCTGTTATAGACAATTAATCAAAGTAAATGAATGTCACACATCAGATGAGATGGAAGCAAAGCCGTGCACAGCTCAGCTCGTAGCAGCACGGTGATGACTTTTGACTCCAGCTCTGTGTTCTGATGTGAGTCAAAGGCCTCTGTTTGTGTTTCTGCACTGCAAAAGCCTTGAGCTGTTAAAAGTTTGCACAAAGCGGCGAGCACGCAGGTTTTGGGTGCAGTCATGGGTTTAAAGGCCGGCCCATCCGCCGGCCCCGCGGCAGCAGCCTGATCCACGGCACAGGAGAAGATGAGGCGATAGTGGGAGAGATAAATCACTGAGTGCCTCACCTTTGGGTCAGTGATCACACCACAGGCCACCGGCAATCTCTGTTTGAAGCACTGCATGTGCACCTTCAGGGCCCCGCACTCTGGCCCTACTATAAATCAGCATACACACACACACGCACGCACACACACATGCACACATGCACACACACACACACACACACACAGACGTGCATGCTGCTTTGTGTTTTTTTCCCCCTTCAAGTTCTCCATTTGCAAAGGATCCGTGAAAAAATATATATTTTTTTGTTTCTCATTTTTTCCCATAATGCATAATAACCTTCAAAAATAGCCAGTGCATAACAAATAAGAATAATAATAATAAGAAGAAGAAGAGTAAAAAGAAGAAATCAAATAAAAAAGTTCTGCTCAGATCCACAGCCAATGGTCATGAACATCTGGCTGTGAGGAAGAATGCACACCTGCACCTGGCACATGGTGTCGATTTCCTGGTTCAACATACGCCGTTTGAGGAAGAGTGGCTCTTTCTCACGCCACTGGGACCCAAATCAGCAGGACAGCAGCCAGTGAATGTGTGGAAAGGCTAAAGGATTGGAGTGTTGAAGGGTTGGAGGATTAGAGTGTTGGCATGTTGGAGGATTGAATTATTGGAGTATTGAAGGATTGGCGTGCTGGGGGATTGGAGTGTTGGAGTATTGGTGTAGAGAATGATTGTTGGAGGATTGGAGTGTTGGAGGATTTAAGGATTGGAGTGTTGGAGGATTAGAATGTTGTAATGTTCAAGGATTGCACTGTTGGAGCATTAGAGGATTGGACCATTGGAGTGTTAGAATGTTATTGGAGGGTTGTAGTGTTAGAATATTTGGCGTATGGGATGATGGTAGTGTTAGAAGATTGGAGGATTGTAGGACTGGAGTAGTGGATAATTAGAGTGTTGTAGTGTTAGAGGATTGGAGGGTTTTAGTGTTGGAATATTTGGAGTATGGGATGATGGTAGTGTTAGAATGTTGTACTGTTAGAGGATTGGAGTGTTGGCATGTTGGAGTATTGAATTATTGGAGTATTGGACGATTGGTGTGTTTGGGGATTGAAATATTGAGGTAATTCTACCTTGGGCCACTAGAGGCCACCGTGACTGTCCTTGAGGAACTTCTTCTTCTGTTGTCTCACTGATTTCCTGTCTCAACCATGCTCACCTGTTTGTTATTTCCTGATTAGTTGTTCTATTTAAGCTCCTTGTTTCTGTCTTTGTTTGCTGGAGCATTACGTTCAGTTATGTTACGTTTTGTATTTGTCCTCGTCCTCTTATATATTTGTTATTGCTTTTGTTTATGCACTGTGTTTTGATTATTAAGTACTTTTTTTCTTAGGGTTTATTTTTTAGTTTACTAGTTTCTGATAGTCCTGGTACCTAGTGTGTTTATTTCCTGTGTTTGTTTCCCTGAGCCTGTTTCCTTGAGCTTGTTCCTGGGTGTTGGTGTGTTGGAGGGTTGGAATGTTGGAGGATTGGAGGATTGAAGTGTTGGAGGGTTGGAGGGTTGGAGTGTTGGAGGATTGAAGGGTTGGAGGGTTGGAGGATTGAAGGGTTGGAAGATTGGAGGGTTGGAGGTTTGGTGTGTTGGACGATTGGAGTGTTGGAGTTCAGTTTATCTTTTTTATAAAGCACTTTTAAAACAGCCTCATGACTGACCCAGGTGGTGGATTAGAGGGTGGGAGAATTGGAGTGTTGGAGGCTTGAATTGCTTGAGGATCTGATGCTGCAAGGATTGGAATGTTGGAAGGATTAGGGGCTTGGAGGATTGGAAGGTTGGAGTGTTGGAGGATTAGAGGTTTGGAGGATTGGTGTGTTGGAGTGTTGGAAAATTGGAGGATTAGATTGTTGGAGGATTGGAAGGTTGGTGTGTTGGAGTGTTGGTGTAGTGCAACTTCCGGCATCTCCCCACCTATCAGGGCTAGAACATCTGGAGAGAGGTATGGAAGGAATGTGAAGCCATCCCGGAGTGAAATACGGAACAGAACCATGAATCAGACAGAAAACGCACAAGATTGGAACTTGAAATGCCCACCTGCCCATCAAGCTCATGTAAAAAGGAGGGTCTGTGATGGTGATAGAGCAAAAGACTGGAGCATTGCAACATATGGTATGTGCTGAGTGAGGGAATTAGTTAATACACTACAGAAGTAACGGGAAGTAAAATCTGAGATACTGTGCAAGAAGAACCCCCCCCCCCCCCAAAAAAAGAAAGAGATCAAAACGCACTCGCATGGCCCGCTACATTCCTCAATGCCATCTGACCGGCAGAAATATGATTATACACACATAATGACAATCATTTGATGAAATTATGGAACCCGAAGCCAATTACCAAATTATTCCCAACTGTCATGAGAACGGCCCTGCGTAATTATTTCAAAATTAGCTTTCAACAGCACTACAGTCATAATACCCCCCTTCAAAAAAATCACTATTTTGAGACCACTGATTATATTTCCTTAAGCCGCGCTCTTAATTCAAGCCTGGCAATTTTCTCTTATTTGACAAAAAAAAAAAAAATGTTGGACACACTGAATGAGTCGATCATTTGTTCTAATTGTTATTTCTGTCGCGCACGGGGGTGAATGATGACGAAGAAACCTCTCTCTTCACCCTGTAAACACACATTGGAAGCCTTTGATATTCAAAAGAAATTGTTAACCTTTCTAAGAAAATAGGGGCTGAGGTTTTTAAAAGAAATACACTGCGGAACAAAAAGGAAAGTGTTATGGATGCAACTGATGAAAAAAAACACTCCAGGATTGAAAAAAAAACACAAAAACAACCATTTTAGTGCTCGGTATACTACTCGTCTATAGATCACCTTGGGAAACAAGTTCAGGAGTTCAGGAGTTTCCTGTAAAGAAGACCAGTGTAAGAGGAGAGGCTTTTTTAAGAGCAGACGGCTTGGGGAGACAGCTAGTCTGCCTTCGATGTCTGCGTTTTGTTTTTTGTGTACGTCTGACGGTGATGAGTCCTGATCTGGGATCGGATTTAGGATCTGATTCACAAGGATGCAATGTGCAATTTTGCTATATGGGTATCATAGACTAGGGTGCAACGTGAACTCCATTCAGAGCCGATCACGAGATTGATCACATGACCATCACGTCCTCGTTTTCATCTCGATGCACAGTTTATCAATATTATAGGATTGTTTCACCACATTAGCCATGCTAACCAGCTACATAAACACAGCACTGCACTAAAAAGCATGGCGTTAGCCATTTCGATGTAAATTAATCACCATGCACTTCTTAATATTTATAAAATTAGATATGACTAATATTATAAATATTAGGAAGTGCATGGTGATTATATAAAGAATGATATATATATATATATAATCATTCTTTATATAATCACCATGCACTTCCTAATATTTATGATATTAGTAGAATGTAAAGGATGTGATCAATATTAGGTTATACAGTATTAGCCTGGGTTTTGTTTTCCTATTAATTCCCCAGTCTGGAATTTATTTATTTACTTATAATTAGCATATTCCACTAAATAAATAAATTCAATTAAGATAACCTTTTCACAAGTCTTTTAAAAAGGTCATTAAAAAAAAAAAAAAAAAAATCCTTTTAAAATGTTAAAAAATGTAGAAGAACAAAAATGTAGCAAAAAAATCTTGCTCATCTTGCACTGTAGAATTTGCATCTTCCACAAAATAAATAAATACAAATATTAAATTAAAAAAAAAAAGGCTTTCAAATTAAAACTTTAAAAAGCCTTTAAAAACGTCAAAACAAAAATCAGCCAACGTGTCCGTCTTGCACTGTACAATTTGCATCTTCCGTTAAATAAATAAATAAATAAATACAATTAATAAATTATAGTCGTTAAAAATGTAATTTAAAATAAATAAATAAATAAATAAATAAATAAATAAATAATACTAGGAGCAAAAAAATCTGTCAGTGTTCATCTTGCACTGTACAATTTCCATCGTCCACTAAACAAACAAACAAACCAACAAATAAATAAAGAAATAAAAATAATAAATAAAATATAAAAATCCAAATATTCAAAAAATGTGATTTTTTTTTTTTTAAGAAGTTCAAATTAATTGAATAATAATAATAATAAAACTGCACTACTACTGATATTATATACCGGCCAAAGCGTTACCCTTTTTAAGTGGAAGGTAATTCAGTCCAAAACAAACAAACAAACAAACAAACAAACAAACAACTAGTACCAAAATTGAAATGTAAAAAATCTTTCAAAAATGTTTTTTTTTTTTTTTTTTAAATTTCTTTAATTAATTAATTTAAAAAAAAAAAAAACATAAATTCTGTACAATTATATACAAGTTTAAAGGAATCATAACACAATCCTAAAGGCAGCATGTGTATAGCTTTTTCAGCAAAATGTCAAATTTAAACCAATGCCAGTGAAAGCACTACCGCAACACCACGCGTGCATGTGCTGGGAATATGTGTAAGTGTAGAACTGATTTTATATATATATATATATATATATATATATATATATATATATATATATATATCTCAGTCTGTTTACATTTACAGATTATTAGGAATTATTTATTATTTCAATCAAATCAGGTTACTAGTCTATAGTGAGGAAATTTAGTCTATTCCTTTATTTATCCATCTTTAAATCCTGGGCCTTAATGTTTCTGATTTGCCGAGGCATTACTCACACCATCAGATCCTGCATCTGGTCGAGTCTGATGTACAGCTCGGTCTGGTGAAGAAAAAGAAGAAGAAGAAGAAGAAGAGGAGGAGGAGGAGGAGGAGGAGGGGAATGAGAGTTGAGAGTTTCAGGCCCGGCCGTGCCACTGCAGTGTCTCTGACAGGACACCACAGCTACCTGACATTACCTTCCACGCAGCATCACCTCGACACCGTGATGCGAAAGGAGATCGGACGAGGGAGAGAGAGAGGGGAAGAAAAAGAAAAGAAAACGAAGGCGGAGTAAGCGAATGAGCTTGCACAACAAGGCGAGGCAGAGGAAACACACTGAGCTCAGAAATGAACAGCCTATTAAGGGTCTGAAAAGCTGTCAGAGATTGGTGAAAAGCCCCTGCGCTAGTCACTCAGAGAGAGGAGCCGGAGGAAGAAGAAAGGAGGAAGGAAACCTAATCTAAATATATAAGAATATAAAGAATATATAAGACATGCTGCATGGTGGAGCTGGAAGTGCGGATCGTTTCACGACTCCTGTTCACACCGTGCGATTACAACGGCTTGATGGCCGCCTTATTTCATGGAATATTAAGTTCAAATTTGGCTAGCAGGAAGGACAATGAAGCTCTGGAGAGAGAGAGGAGGTGGGGGGGGGGTGTGTGTGACTGGGGGTGACCAGGGGGTGACATGAGGGGTAACAAGACCAGCCTTATACATTTGCCCTCACTGCAGCACACACGCTCCACAGCCTAACGATAAACAGCGTCCAATCACACGCGCAGACGTGCGCTTCGGTACCGGTGTCTACGTGCGTATGTGTGTTTATCCGAGCACAATCCAAGCCCCTGAAGCTCCCCAGATTAGATTTTCTGTTCTGGACTAAAAGCAGAAGTCCATCATGCACGTAACAAAGCCATTAGACGTCCTGTGAAGATACACGCAGCTATGAAGTTAAAGGGACTGTCGCAGATTGGGGCTTGTGGAAATAATTCATGTTTCTTACAAAGAAAAATTCCAAGTGAAACTTTGATGATTTCTTCTTTTTTTTTTTTTTCTCCTCTGGATAAACCTCTCTTTCCTGCTCTGTTTGGAAGTCAGAAGGTTTTAGATTTAAAAAAAAAACAAACAAAAAAACAGTACCGCCAGGATTTCGCAACTTTGCGATCAGAGAAATGAACGCAAAATCAAGCAAACGCCGCGACATTCGCGGGAGCTCGCGGTTTTTCCGGTTACCGCGAATTTTTACGCAGATTCGGGCCGAGACGCGTCACGTGACGTCGTGGCGACGCGTGTTCAGCCAAAGCCCTCTACGATTCACGTGCGTCGGACGTCGAGTACAGCTAGAAGGTCTCGTTTACCGACAAACATCACTGCGAAACAATTTGTGCGGTTGAAATTTCGACAATTCGAGTTTTCTGCAAAAAAATAAATAAATTTTAAAAAACGCAAATTGTATCGCAAATTTTGAAAAAAAAAATTTGCAGCAAAAATCGAGCGGTTTTTGGCCGGAACGATCAGAAATAAAATACTCCACGGAATCCTGTACGGACTGATTAAGGTTCTGCTACGTTACCGTTTCTATAGCAACCGCTCATTCACAGGGGCTCGTACAGCAGACGCTCCACTAAAAATAAACCGATTGAAAAAAAATTTAATACAAAACGTAACTGAAGCAAATCTTGTGACGTTTTCTGTAAATTTAAACCTTTATTTCACTTTTTTTTTTTTTTTAATTTATGGAAGGAGTCTCCAGTGTCAGCGCTTTGTAACCAGCGTCTTCCTGGTGAGGGGACGACTGCCACGATGTAAGCGATGTGTCATACTTCAGTAAATAAAAACTGGCAAACTGGTGTGGTGTAATGGGAATAAAACGCTCCAGGGCGTGTCGTCATAGCCGCTATGTGTAAACAACTTCAGCTTGGTGGATTGTTTGACTAAAACAGCGTGCCGCGGAGTGTTTTATTCCTTACGCAACCTTCCGTCTGTGTTTCCCTGTTCCGTGCGGTACCGAATCTGAACATCAAACAGAAATGAAATGCAACATTTTTTCACCAATACATCAGAAATGTTTTTGCTTTTTTTATTAAAAAAAAAAAAATAAAAATCATAACTGTTTGTTAATTATTTAAAAAAAAATAACCAATATGAAAATGAGCACCAATCTGACCACCAACTTCAGAGACCTCATTTTTTCCTAAATTGTTCCTTTTTTTTAAAAATAAAACTTTAAGCTTACAAATGAACTCTGTCTGTCATTAAACATGACGCAAGACAGCGTTGGAATAAATAAATCACAGCCGCAGCGTGTAGCGGTGTGTACCGAATGTGCAGTAATAAGATTCAGGATTTTCCGTCCGTACTTCCCGGCTGTTATTCGGTTTATTCGTGGGTTTGGACACTGGCTCGATCGTTTTTCATTTTAAAACAAATTTCACACCGATTAAACAGGCAGCCTTATATAAAAAAAAAAAAAAAAAGTAAAGTAATGATAAACGAAGCGGACTACGACGAATAAAAAGCAATCTGTTCACGGCTTTACTTCGAAACGTGCGATGTGTAATAACCGTGTAGCGTTTACTGCGATCGACGTCGGATCGCGCGGTATAAAAGACGCCACTGTTGACTCTGTATATCTGCGACAGTGGCGTTTTAAACCCTCATTTCCAGCCTCATATCTTCAGCCTCTCGCTTTTATCTGTGGCTTTTTGTGTTTGTGGAAAATGCTGCCTCCATTTGGCCGTTTTTGAAACCGAGCTGCTTCTCCTGTCGCATATCCACCAGAGTGGGGGGGGGAATAAAATAAATAAATAAATAAATAAATAAATAAATAAATAAGACCTGCTGTAAAATTCACAACATGGTGAGATATATCTCGCATGCTTTTTTCTGTAGGACGAAGTGCTGTTTATGAGAAAACACACACACACACACACACACACACACACGCACGCTTAAGCAAAACTCATTTCTGGTTGTTTAGCGGTTGTTTTTTTTTTGGTTTTTTTGTGCGTAATTGCTCGGAGAAGTTAGCGGTCGTGTGTCACGAGGGATGTCGAGTCAGTGCAGGGATACGACTCGGCGAAGTACGAGACGACAAGACCGCGATTAGCATGACAGTCGAAGCCGATCTGTTCGAGCAGAGCGTACAGATGATGAGGTGAGACAACCGGACCGATCGAAAGACTAAAGCGCCGCCGCATCGACCTCTTTTCCGAAGAGATGAAGCGAGGGCTAAATCTCACGGCGCCGCTCACTCATCGGGTAGTCGAACGGCATCGTAGGAAAGTGTACCGATGAAGAAGTCGACGCAGAAGTTCTGGCGGATCCCCGACGCTAATGACGATCGCGCTCGTTATGAAGATTAATGCTGTACGCATGCCTTTAAGAAGGAAGTGCAAACACTTCTGAGGTTGTTTGCTAGTTAGCGATGCGCCTCGCGTGCGCCGAAAAGTTCCGACGACATCACCGAACAATATCAAAAATATGGCGTTATTGCAAAGCCATCGGTTTATCATTGAGATGTGCAATAATCATCCGTTTCGCACGGAGCGTCGCTAGCGCGCTTTTTATTCCCGCCATTCATTCCCATTCGGAAGACAAGGTTTGCCACTCAAAACACTCTCTCTCCTCGACTAATGTCTATCAGAGCCACACTAGAGCGATACCTTTTTTATTTCAAAAGTGACATTTAAATCAGAGGACGCGGCGACGGGAGGCTCGCTTTGTATCCGGCAATCCATCTGCTGTCAGGCGAGAGCGAGAGATGCAGGAGGAAGCCATCAAGTTCATTTCCAGCGCGTCTGTTCTCGCTAACACTCTGTACACCAGGCCTCCTCTTATTCTAATGATATTAGTCGGCCATGCTTCTCCACGCTGCCTCTTATCATCAGCCGTAAGCCGCTCGGAGAATTTCATAAATAACTCGTGTCACAAGAAAGAGGAGGGAACGGATAAAAAAAAAAGAAAAGAAAGAAAAGACGAAAAGAGGGCTCGGTATTCGGAAACATTGGAAATATTTCTCAAAAGATTTAGGCGTAAAAAATAAAAAGAAAGAAAAGAAAGAAAGAAAGAAAAAACTCGAGGAGTAAATTAGTTCCACGCAGCTTCTTAGAACAGACTTTCCTCCTTCTTTAGGGATATTATTCGTCTAATTTGGACAGAAGTAAACTTTCAAGCACTTATAATAATAGAAAAATCAATTCTTTTGAAAAGTTTCAAACGTTTTCTTTCTTCACTTTAAATTATTTTAAACCGCATCTGCTATAGTACAGTGTATAGTATAGTATAGTATAGTATAGTATAGTATAGACAATCATACACATTCATAAACACTCCTGCATGCTCATAGAGTCTCTTACATACCTATAGACATTCATACATATTCATGAGGTCTTATATATATTCATAGACAGTCAAGCATATTCATAGACTCTCATGCATGCTTATAAACTCTCATACACACTCACAGACACGCTATGCTCATAGAGTCTCTTACATGCTCATAGACATGCGTACATATTCATAAAGTCTCGTATATGTTCATAGACAGTCAAGCATATTCATAGACTCTCTTATATATTCATAGACAGTCAAGCAAATTCATAGACTCTCATGCATGCTTATAAACTCTCATACACACTCACAGACACTCTATGCTCATAGAGTCTCTTACATGCCTATAGACATGCGTACATATTCATAAAGTCTCATATATGTTCATAGACAGTCAAGCATATTCATAGACTCTCTTACATGCCTATAGACATGCATACATATTCATAAAGTCTCATATATGTTCATAGACAGTCAAGCATATTCATAGACTCTCTTATATATTCATAGACAGTCAAGCAAATTCATAGACTCTCATGCATGCTTATAAACTCTCATACACACTCACAGACACTCTATGCTCATAGAGTCTCTTACATGCCTATAGACATGCGTACATATTCATAAAGTCTTGTATATGTTCATAGACAGTCAAGCATATTCATAGACTCTCTTATATGCATATAGACATTCATACATATTCATGAAGTCTCATATATATTCATAGACAGTCAAGCATATTCATAGACTCTCATACACACTCACAGACACGCTATGCTCATAGAGTCTCTTACATGCCTATAGACAAGCGTACATATTCATAAAGTCTTGTATATGTTCATAGACAGTCAAGCATATTCATAGACTCTCTTATATGCCTATAGACATGCGTACACATTCATAAAGTCTCGTATATGTTCATAGACAGTCAAGCATATTCATAGACTCTCTTATATGCCTATAGACATTCATACATATTCATGAAGTCTCATATATATTCATAGACAGTCAAGCATATTCATAGAGTCTCTTACATGCCTATAGACATGCATACATATTCATAAAGTCTCATATATGTTCATAGACAGTCAAGCATATTCATAGACTCTCTTATATATTCATAGACAGTCAAGCAAATTCATAGACTCTCATGCATGCTTATAAACTCTCATACACACTCACAGACACTCTATGCTCATAGAGTCTCTTACATGCCTATAGACATGCGTACATATTCATAAAGTCTTGTATATGTTCATAGACAGTCAAGCATATTCATAGACTCTCTTATATGCATATAGACATTCATACATATTCATGAAGTCTCATATATATTCATAGACAGTCAAGCATATTCATAGACTCTCATACACACTTACAGACACTCTATGCTCATAGAGTCTCTTACATGCCTATAGACATGCATACATATTCATAAAGTCTCATATTTGTTCATAGACAGTCAAGCATATTCATAGACTCTCATGCATGCTTATAAACTCTCATACACACTCACAGACACTCTATGCTCATAGAGTCTCTTACATGCCTATAGACAGGCGTACATATTCATAAAGTCTCATATATGTTCATAGACAGTCAAGCATATTCATAGACTCTCTTATATGCCTATAGACATTCATACATATTCATAAAGTCTCATATATGTTCATAGACAGTCAAGCATATTCATAGACTCTCTTATATGCCTATAGACATTCATACATATTCATGAAGTCTCATATATATTCATAGACAGTCAAGCATATTCATAGACTCTCATGCATGCTTATAAACTCTCATACACACTCACAGACACTCTATGCTCATAGACTCTCATACACACTCACAGACACTCTATGCTCATAGACTCTCATACACACTCACAGACACTCTATGCTCATAGAGTCTCTTACATGCCTATAGACATGCGTACATATTCATAAAGTCTCATATATGTTCATAGACAGTCAAGCATATTCATAGACTCTCTTATATGCCTATAGACATTCATACATATTCATTAAGTCTCATATATATTCATAGACAGTCAAGCATATTCATAGACTCTCATACACACTCACAGACACTGTATGCTCATAGACTCTCTTACATGCTCATAGACACTTAAACACAGCTCTAGACATTCACACCCATTCACAGAATCTCATTCATGCCTACAGACATTCGTAGATGTTCATAGACTCTCATACATGCTCACACACATTTACAGACACTCATATACGTTCATAGACTCTTTTGCATGACTGTAGACCTTCACACATATTCATAACGTTTCCTACATGCTCATAGACTCTCATGCATGCTTATAGACACTCACATACCCTTGTGGACTCTCATACATGCTTATGACATTTAGATTACATTCAGAAATGCTCATAGGCTCTCATCGACTCTCCCGGACACTCAGATGCACGAATAGACTCACGTACATATTCATAAAGCCTCGTGCATTCTCACAGATGCTTCATACACGCTCATAGACAGTTTATACACACTTTTACACAGACATTCATTTACATACATGTCAGACATTCATACATGTTCATAAAGTCTCATCCATGCTCTCGGACATCCGTGCATGCTTATACACTCATAGACTCGCATATACGCTTATGGCACTCATATTGCGTTCATAAATATCCTTATAGACACTCATACACACTTGGAAGCTCCCATACACACATTTACACACCCATACATTTTAATACGCACTCATAGATGGTCGTACACCTTCATAAACCCCCATACATACTTATAGAGGCTCATAAGCATTCGTAAACGCTCACACACACTCAGAAATTGACACAGGGACTCCGCCACAGTACAGAGAAAATAAATAACATTCCACACTGAAATGTGTATGCGTGTGTGTGTGTGTGTGTGTGTGTAGACAGAGGAACACTGCAGTGTTAAACTGTGGTCTGGATCAGTGTTCTTGGCAGACCGGAGGCATTTCAGAGTTCACTAACACTGTTTTTCCTCTCACTTTTCTCTCCCACCTCAGAGCATCTCTGTCAGCTCGTACATGCTCACAGACTCTCATATATGCCCATAGGCGTTCTTACATGCCTATGGACCTTCATGAAGTCTAAAACATGCTTATAGATACTCATACACTCTCCTTAGACCCTCTTGCATGCTTAAAGATCTTCATACTGTCCATGTACATAAAGTATTATACATCCTTACAGACACTCGTACATGTTCATAGACTCTCTAACCCACCTCTAGACGTTTAGACTTGTTCATTAGGTCGCAGACATACTTATGAATACTCATACGCACTCATAGACTCTCATACACACCTGTAGACATGAATATATATTCCTAAAATCTAACGCATGCTTATGAACACTCATCCACACGTTCCCAGATATAGATGTTCGTACATCCTCATAAAGTCACATGCACGCTCATAGACTCTCATACACACCTATAGACTTCCATATATGTTCAGAAAGTCTCATACATGCTTAGAGACAGTCACAGACACTTAGACAGTCTCTTGCAGGCCTATAGATATTCAGAAATGTTCATACACACACACTAACAGACATATTCTTTTACACGCCTATAAATGTCCATACATGTTCACAAAGTCTCATACATGCTTATAGACACTTATATACTCTCGTAGACTCTTTTACACACCTATAAATGATCACACATGTTCACAAAGTCTCATACATGCTTATAGACACTTATATACTCTCGTAGACTCTTTTACACACCTATAAATGATCACACGTTCACAAAGTCTCATACATGCTTATAGACACTTATATACACTCGTAGACTCTTTTACACGCCTATAAATGTCCATACATGTTCACAAAGTCTCATACATGCTTATAGACACTTATATACTCTCGTAGACTCTTTTACACACCTATAAATGATCACACATGTTCACAAAGTCTCATACATGCTTATAGACACTTATATACACTCGTAGACTCTTTTACACACCTATAGATGTTCATACATGTTCACAAAGTCTCATACATGCTTATAGACACCTATATACACTCGTAGACTCTTTTACACGCATATAAATGATCATACATGTTCACAAAGTCTCATACATGCTTATAGACACTTATATACACTCGTAGACTCTTTCACACACCTATAAATGTTCATAGATGTTCACAAAGTCTCATACATGCTTATAGATACCTGTATACACTCGTAGACTCTTTTACACACCTATAAATGTTCACATATGTTCAGAAAGTCTCATACATGCTTATAGACACTTATATACACTCGTAGACTCTTTTACACACCTATAAATGTTCATACATGTTCACAAAGTCTCATACATGCTTATAGACACTTATATACACTCGTAGACTCTTTTACACACCTATAAATGTCCATACATGTTCACAAAGTCTCATACATGCTTATAGACACTTATATACACTCGTAGACTCTTTTACGCACCTATAGATGTTCATACATGTTCACAAAGTCTCATACATGCTTATAGACACCTGTATACACTCATAGACTCTTTTACACACCTATAGATGTTCACACATGTTCACAAAGTCTCATACATGCTTATAGACACTTATATACACTCGTAGACTCTTTTACACACCTATAAATGTCCATAGATGTTCACAAAGTCTCATACATGCTTATAGACACCTGTATACACTCGTAGACTCTTTTACACACCTATAAATGTTCACATATGTTCACAAAGTCTCATACATGCTTATAGACACCTGTATACACTCGTAGACTCTTTTACACACCTATAAATGTCCATACATGTTCACAAAGTCTCATACATGCTTATAGACACTTATATACACTCGTAGACTCTTTCACACACCTATAGATGTTCATACATGTTCACAAAGTCTCATACATGCTTATAGACACTTATATACACTCGTAGACTCTTTTACGCACCTATAAATGTTCACACATGTTCACAAAGTCTCATACATGCTTATAGACACTTATATACACTCGTAGACTCTTTTACGCACCTATAGATGTTCATACATGTTCACAAAGTCTCATACATGCTTATAGACACTTATATACATTAAAGCCTTAAAGTTAAATCTAGAACATTAAAACTCTTGATTTCAAACATTTGAACGCTACAAAAAGTCTTCCACAGAACGTTAGAAACGTTCTGTAACTGTAGTTCTTTTTTTATAATGCAGATTTAAGACATAAATCCGTAGAAGAAATTGTTCAATCTAGAACCTTAAAGCACTTCGAAACAGTGCTCTGAAGATCCTTATAAAGTTGGGGGGAAAAAAAACATAACATAACATAGAGAACTGCTTAAATCTAGAACCTTTACGTGACCTCTGACATTAAATGTTCCAGAGAATATTAGGAAGGCTTTACAGCTCTCTAACTAAAGATTAAATCACACAACATTAACATAAAAATAATAATAATAATAATAAAAAACGATTCAATCCAGAATGGAACCTTCTAGATTTCTCTAAAGAGCCTTAAAGGTTCTAGATCTGATCAAACGTGTTCCAGAGAACATTAGCAATGCTCTATCGCTCTATGAATGTTTTCGGTTTTTAATTCAGACAAAAAAAAAAAATTAATTCTTAGACGAAACGCTTAAATTCCGAGCTTTTGTTCGACTCTTTCTTTATCCGGGATTCTGGAAAAGCAAAAAATCCCATATCTATCGCAGGACGAACATTCATTAACGATCTCGACATTCTCCCTTACGATAAGAACAGCGTTATTCGTTTATATTCATTTACATTTATTCTCCCCAAAAATAAATATGGAAAAGACTAAATTGGGTATCTGTTCTTTTTCGTCCCTCTTCTTTAAGATTGAAATTCGCCCATTACCTGCACTCCACGTAACACGGGGCTGTTTTATAATTCATGCAGCCAAATCAAAAAGACAAGGCATCATTAACACCTTTACCGTGTATAATGGGGAAAAAATGATTTGTTAGAGGTCCGAAAATAGCTCCTCTTATTCCTACCTATAATTATGTCTTTGAAACATATTAAATTCCAGGTATAGTTTCAGGAATGTCTACACTGGAGCGCTAACAAGCCCTGTGACGACTCGACGTGAAAAAAAAGGGTAATTATAGTGGTGCATATATTACTGTTTATCAGCGCCACCTCAAGCACTTGAGTTCTGCCATTAATTATACTATAGACAATTTTCTCACCCTCGTTTTTTTTTTTTTTTTAATTTTTTTTGTAATTTTAGACCTATTACCAACTTGACTTTCCTCTCTTCAGTCCTGAAGTTATGTTGATAATTCAACCAATTAGCCAAAAATATAAAGTGCAAGAATGGAGGGGGGGGGGGGGGTTCGGGACAGGGACAGGGACAGGAAATGTGTGTTCCTGGAATTAAAATGCTAAAATAAAATGTTGTACATGTGGGCAAGAGGGAAAAATTTGTCGATTTTGAAGTCCCATTGAAGAGAAATTTTGATTTTGAAGAGAGATTTGGCCCAAACATGGTTCACACGTGGCCCAGGAGGCTCTTACATGGGTCATACAAGGCTCATACGTGATCCAAGAGACTCATACATGGCTCACACGTGGCTCATACATGACCCAAATGGCTCATACATGGTTCATACATGATCTAAGTAGCTCATATGTGACCCAAGTAGCCGATATATGGCTCATACATGGCTCATACATGATCCAAGGGGCTCATACATAACCTATATATGGCTCATACATGGTTTATACATGATCCAAGTGGCTCATACATGGTCCATGTGGCTCGTACGTGACCAAAGAGGCTCATTCATGGCTCATACGTGATTGAAGTGTATCATATGTGACCAAAGAGGCTAATTCATGACCCATGTGGTTCATCTGTGACCTAAGTGGCCCATACATGGCTCATACATGTCTCAAACATGACCCAAGTGGCCCATACATGGCTCATACATGTCTCAAACATGACCCAAGTGGCTCACACATGGCTCACATGTGACCAAAGTGGCCCATACATGGCTCATACATGGCTCATACATGGCTCATATGTAACCGATACATGGCTCATACGTGACCCCAGTGGCCCATGCATGGCTCTTACATGACCCAAGTGGCTCATACGTACAAGAATTTGCCAAAAATTACAATGTTTTACCCATTAAAGAACGACATGTTGTACTTCTTATCCATTTATGATTACCTTTAAAGTTGTGGAACGTCTGTTCTCATGTACATTATTGCAGCTATAAACAGTCTATAAGAAGTCTCTCTGTTTATCTGTCATCAGTAAGACAGCTTGACATGTCACTGAGCAACCACAAAGCGTAAGCTAATCCGTCCTGAAGATGTCAGAAAAGCGCCGACACTGCAGACTCCTTCCATAAATGTTAAATAAACAGATATTCACAGAAAATTTCATGATTACATGCCATTTTTTTTTTTTGTGGAGTGTCTGCTATATATGTCCCTGTGAATGAGCTGTTACTATAGAAATGATAAGTTATAGAGTTAAAGAGTTGGAAAACGAATCGACCCCTTCCAGACCACTCAGAATCTAGAATTCACCAGCTCTTTACTAACAGTGTAAAGCACGGCAGCAGGTCTGGATGCAGTTCATGCATCCTACCTGAAATGATTGTGACGTGAGTAATGACTGGCATGTATAATGTGAGACAGGACGTGAGACAGGAGGTGAGACAGGAGAGTGGACACAGGCAGGAGGGGTACAGAGCTGCTTTGAAGTCTCGATTTCAATTAAACCCCTGACTGAGTTCTAAGCGCAGAAGAAAAATGACTGAGGTACCTGACATGGCCAGGTCTCCTCGTCCAGCCAAGCCTCTCCATTCTGCACCCTCTGTCTCCCTACAGACTCCAATATTTATGACGGCCCCGCCCCCACGAGTTACCCCACCTCATCTCGCTCCACACTACCCCACACCCCACCCCACTGTCATTACACTCTTACAAAAAAAAGGGTTCTTCAATGGTTCTTTAAAGGGTCCATAGAATAATTAAGAGTTTCTTGCCTCCTGAAAGAGTTGTCCTCAGGAATGCTTTCTGAGGAGGAAGACTAGGGATGCTTTATTGCTCAAACTTAAAACAACAACAACAACAACAAACAAACAAACAAACAATTAACATAAGGAAATGGTTCAATCTAGAACCTTTAAGGAACATTACGAATAGTGTTCCAGAGAACATCAGGAACGCTTTACAGCGCTACAGCTAAAGATTAGATCGCACAACATTATCATAAAGCAATGATTAAATCTAGAACAGAACCTTCTAGATTTCCTCAAAGGTTTCTGACCAAAGGTGTTCCAGAGAACATTAGGAACGCTTTATAGCTCTTTAGCTATAGATTCTTTGAAGGTCTTAGATGTTCTAGATTAAATAGGTGTTCCATCATATAACATAAGACAACATAAGGAAATGGTTCAAATTGGACCCTGTAAGGAACCTTCTAGATTCCCAACGTGATCCAGAGAACACCACAAGGAATACTTCCCGTTGTAGGAACTGTTCAGCTGCAGGGTTCCAGTGAAACGTTTCAGAGGCGAAGAAACAACTGACGAACCCAAATTCTGCACACTTTCAAGAGTAAGTCTGTGAAATGAATCAACATTGTAATAAAGTTGCAACGATTCTTCTTATCAACTTGATTATGTAAGTTACAAAAGTTGCGCTGTGTTGTCGTTAGTCAGACTTTACGATGTCATCATGAACGAGAAGCATTATTTGATTGCCAAGCTCTCAAAAAAATAAAAAAATTAAAAATTCAGAATACATAAATGTATTGTTTTAGGGTAGAAGTAGTGGTGGGAGGTTTAAATAAAATGAAATCAAATACAATATTTCACTAAAAATATTTTAAACATACAAATACATGAAAATAATGATTAAAATAAACGCTTACATTTTTTTAAAAAAAATACGTCATTAAATATTGTTTTAAGCACAGTAAATGCACAATGACAATGTCAGTTAATGGATTTGTGTTTAAAAAATATCATTTTTGAAACAGTTTGGAATTTAAACAATATATATATATCTGACGGAAATACGGAAAAGATCAGCATTCGAGGATAATTATTTATCATTTTTGTTTTGTTTGTTCATTTTAGTTTGTGTTCGTGAGGCCTCACGTGTATAACATGCATATAACCACGTATACAAATATTATTCAACAAGTATCAGCATGGTTTGTACGGACTACAAATTTGCTTTCTTTTTTGAACATAAAGTGATCGTATACACATATGCAGGGCCAGAATCAAGCATGAGCCATGTGTTAGGGGGGGAAAAAAAACAACCTTTCAGCTTTAAATCTTGCTTATTAGTTGCTTATTTTATTCCAGAATCGTTAAGCAAGGAATCGCATGTCCGACGTTTCAGGAAGACGGCGTGATAACGAGGATATACTGTACGTACACAACGTATGGGCTTACAATCATCTCCTCGCAGATCCTCAGAAACCACAACACAGAGAATTGCTTAGAACCACATCCGTACATGCCAAGCGTGGAGAGAGGGACATGAGAGGGAAGTAAAAAAAAAAAAAAAAAAGAAAAATTTTTTTTACAAAAACAGGATGAATTATGAGTCAGGCAAAAATCTGGAAATAAAAGAAAGATTAAAAAGTAAATATGCACATAAAAATGTGAGCGGCGGTAGAATCGTACATTACATGCAAAGGCTTCCAATTAGGTGACTCCAAGGCGGACGGAAACGATGGTCCCTCGCCTGCTCAGCATTTAGATATTTATGTTGTTATTTCCACTTCACAAGACCTCGTACTAGTGATGTTTTTAATAAGCTTCTGATTATAGACAACAGCAGCTGGAGCTGAGGATTTCAAAAGTCTGAAAATGTGTTGACATGAAACTTCTTCTTTGTTTCCCAGCTTTGTGCTTGCTTTTATGTTTAGTTGTGTATGACGTATGACAAAAGATATCTGATGTCATTTCCTGTTATTGAAGCATTTGATCATTTGTAGCGTTGATCATCACGATATGATACAATTTTGATTCGTAATGGAACAATAGGGCATTTGACAATACCATCGAATCTGCTACGAGAGGATACGATACGATACGTTATAATAGGATGCAATACCATACGATGCAATAAATTACGACAGGATATAATATTGTATGTTACTTTACAATACTATACGATATTGATATTAATATTCTGTGATATAATCTGATACAAGGTGATATTGACATGATATTGACAGTGTGATAAGATATAACATCGATATTATATACGATACGATCTAATATTATAAAATACGATACAATATTGATGCGATACAGTCCGATACAAAACGATACGATGCAATATGATGGAGTACGATATGATTTGACACAATATAATAGAATATGATGTGACACAATGTGATGCGAAACAATTCAGTATGATGCTGTATGATATTATACGATACAATGTGTAGTGATATGATATGATACGATATGATATGATGCAATAGAAAATATGATACTATATGAAACGACATGAAATGATATGATAGAAAATATGAAGTGATAAGATTTGGTACAATAAATCACAATACAATGTAAGGTGCAATACGATTCAGTGTGGTATGATATGAAGATATGATATGATACAATACAATATAATATGATATGAAGATATGATACAATACAGTATGAAAAGATATGATGTGCATGAGGTGACATGATACAATACGAAACAATAAAATACAATACGATACGATATAATATGATACGATATGATATGATACGATATGATACAATATGATACGATGTAATATGATACGATACGATATGATATGATATGATATGATATGATATGATATGATATGATACAATATGATGTGATATGATATCATATGATGTGATATGATGTGATATGATATGATATGATGTGATATGATATGATACGATATGATGTGATATGATATGATGTAATACGATATGATGTGATACGATACGATATGATATGATATGATATGATATGATATGATACGATATGATGTGATATATGATGTGATATGATATGATGTGATATGATATGATATGATATGATATGATATGATATGATACGATATGATGTGATATATGATGTGATATGATATGATATGATATGATATGATATGATGTGATATGATATGATATGATATGATATGATGTGATATGATATGATGTGATATGATATGATATGATGTGATATGATATGATATGATATGATACGATATGATGTGATATGATATGATGTGATATGATATGATGTGATATGATATGATATGATACGATACGATATGATGTGATATGATATGATGTGATATGATATGATGTGATATGATATGATGTGATATGATATGATATGATACGATACGATATGATGTGATATGATATGATACGATATGATGTGATATGATAGTATATGATACGATAAGATATGATATGATACGATACGACATGACACGATACGAGACGATATGATACAATACAATATGATGTGATATGATAGAATACGATACAATAAGATACGATACGATACGATACGATACGATGTGACATAACAAGACATTAGTATCCTCTGAACGATACGTGACCAACTCTATCCAGATTCTGGGCTAGATCTAACGTTACTTCATAAACGATGAAGACAGAGAACTATTCTAAAAACATCAGCTACTTATAGATCAGCTCGCTAACCCGTTCAATTATCTACACATCGTATTAATAAAAACACGAATGGTTTCCTTACAGTCGTAAAGAAACACACCAGTTGTCTGTCTTTTCTGGATAATAATCGATTCCGGATTGTTGCCTCCATTCATTTCAATCTTTGAATGTTATGAATGTTTAACTTGACGCGTCGATCCAAATCGTCCGCTCTTTACGCTCCGAGCAGTACACGGATGGCAAGGATACCTGTGCTGCTTTAGCATCAGCCGCAACAACTTGTCAGGGGAAAAATAAAAAAATTTTAAAAAAGCAGCTACACACACTTTTACATGCTGCACTAGCTAGTCTTGTTTCACAATTTTGTTTTGTGTGATGGTGAAAACAGAGTCGAAGCACCTTAGCTGGGGGACATGGGTTTTGTGTTGAAAGGAAATACAGAGAGATGGTGGGGTTCACAAGCATTAGTCCTGCAAGGCAACCGCAGGCATTTCACACTCCACAACACACACACACACACACCAACGAAGGGAATGCACTGTACATCCACACACACACACACACACACACACACACACAAACAATAAATAAAGACACAAAATGACATTCTTTTTGTTATTCAAAACAGAGACATCTACTTAAAAAAATCCACACATAAAAAAAACATATATAAGAATAAAATGTATTTATTGTTAACCACAAATTTACGAAATGTCACACAAGGATAATTTATTCAAATTGTGGCCACAAACACCCGAACACAAGCTCGTGGAATCCCACAGGAAATCTCCGTCTCTCCATGTCTCCGTTTGAACATTTTCTCGTGTCAGACAGGTGCAATCAAATAAAATATAATAAAATCAAATCAAATAAAGCGGCACGCTGCGCTTATCCCACACATCGACGGAAGGGGTTAAGGCGGTCAGTGGAAGCGAGCTGTGAGACGGCAGAGTGGGAGATATTTCACGCTGATAGGTGACATAAACAAAGGTTTGCTCTCGTATTTGTAACTTTTTAACCGGCAAAATTTGGGGAAGGAGATTTATTCGCCTCGACACGCTGATAGAGAGCTGAAGAGTGAGCTCAGGTGTCCATCCGATAAAGCATCTCAGTGTACCTCAACCTGGTCTCTCTCTCTCTCTCTCACACACACACACACACACACACACACACACACTACATACACATGTGCTTGGAGTTTGCTTTTATAGATGTCCCTTAACTGTCATTAAGTGGAAATGAACAAATACAAAATAAGAAATAAAATTTCAAAAAAAAAAATTTAAAAATAAGGCTAAATTTCATGCATCTCCTTTTCATAAACCAAAAAATGAAACGAAAAATAAATACACAAATAAACAGATAAATCAATAAACAATTGGCTAAATGTGATGTGTTTCCATGTAATAAATAAGCAAGTAAGTAAGTAAATAAATAAATAAATAAATGCATACGTACATGCATATAAAATAGGCTAAATTTAATGCGTTTTCACTTCATAAACAAACAAATAAATAATGGGCTAAATTTAATACATTTTCATGAATAAAATTAATCAATTAGGCTGCATCGTGTGCGTCTTCATTTCGTGAACCAACAAGTAAATAAATAAATAAACAATAGGCTAAGTTGAGTGCATTTTCATTTCGTTTCGTCAAATTAAAGGGTACAGATAGTGAAGCGGTCGGTATCAGATACACTCATACGTGCTCGTGTTGCCAGTTTAAAGTCATCAGACGCTTTTATGAGTCCCATTGAAAAGGAATGAAATATTGCACACGTGCTGATAAAGAAAACGCACACGCAGTTTCCAGGGATCGCAAACTTTTGCACGCAAGCGTACTGTGCACTCCAGGTTTAGAGTTCAAACAGCAGGCCACCAGGTTGATTTATTTTAAAACAAGAAAATAGCTTCATATAAATTAGATCTTTAAAATGTGTGTATATATATATATATATATATATATATATATATATATATATATATATATATATATTTTTTTATTTTATTTTATTTTTTTTTTCTAGATCATATTTGACTGTGAGTATTTTTAAAAACACTTGTAATTTTAGTTTTAACCCCAGAGGAAAAAGCTACCTATTTTTTTTATCATTTATTATTTATTTATTTATTTATTTATTGTAATTATGTGATTACATCGTTTTAGCATTAACGTCCGGTGGTGAGAACATCAACATTTAAAAATAAATAAAGAAAGAAAGAAAGAAAGAAAGAAAGAAAGAAAGAAAGCTCAGGGCAGCTAACGTTTTGTTGATGTTACACCGAACACCGATCTCCTTGCTCTCCCGGAGTTTTCCGAAGAACTCGATGAAGCTTTGCTTGAAAGTCAGGTGAATGTTATCGACTCTAACCTGCACCTTCTCCGCAGCAGACACAGTTCGAAGCCTCCGAGCAGCGGGGTCCTGAGTGAACACACGGCCTCGACCGGCGGCAGGATGAGAAGCAGCGGGAGATGAGGAAAGAGACAGGAAGTACACCGGCTGCTCAGAGAGAGCGGGAGAGAGACGGATAGAGACTCCATTGTCTTTACAGAAATCACTGCTTTTCTTTCTTTTCTTTTTTTTTTTTATTTCCTCCTGGTTTCGCGTGTAGGTCAGGAGGTTCCATCGTTCTCAAGAAGACCAAATGGTATCTCGAGATGATTAGAAAACAAGAAATATGATTTTCAGAAAAGGAAATTGAAACGCTCGGAGAGAAAGCTGTGCTTCAGGTGTAGACGCTTGTTTTCGGACACGGGCCGGTCCCAGCTTTGTGGTGTAGGGAATGAAGAATAAGATGCTGCTCGATCGAAAGGTCTTTCTTTCATTTATTTGATCATTTCTTTAAAAAAAACACACACACACACACACATCTTTTCTAACGGTTAACGCTATGTTTAGTAACGCTAGGACTGGATTAGTGATCACGACTTACGCCACACACGGATTTCAGTTACTGATGGTAAACTAGCGCCTCTTTCACCAGCATTCGCTAAAACCGACTTCTAATCACGATACAAACGGATGCTAATGGCTAGCTGTTACAATACAAACTGCTGTGAGAAATACGGCGCGTTTTTAGAAGATACTTGATCCCGTAACAACTGGAATCGGATTTGTCAAAAGAAATGTGTTTTTGGACCTGGAAATGTTAACATATAAAGAGACTTGACTGTTTTTGTTTTTTTTCTTCTTCTTCTTCTTCTTCTTCTTTTGTTAGGATTGATTTGATTCTATTTATACATTGACCCAATATCAGACGGGTCTCGATATCGGATATGTGATATTCAAGGATTCGCTATTGATATCGGAAGCAAAAAAAAAAAAAAATCGGTATCTCTAGTTTTCCGGATTCGTTCTCGCTGTCAGATCAGATAGACGGCGCTTACGTCCATGTCAAACTTCGAGACGAAGCCGTCTGGCGTTAACGAGCCGGCGCTTTACAGATATGACGATAAGGAGACGTAGCGACGATAAGGTTTCCTATGAGAAGACGGTTAACATTTGCCGAAGGGGTCTCCAGTGTCAAAGGTAACTCCGTACGTTTAAGTCATGACCGAGGAGTTTCTCGGTGACGTGACAAGATGTGGTCCGACTTTTACGTCCGATTGACTTCAAGAGAGACGCGAGAGAGGCTGGTGAATCAGTCTATAATGTAAGCAAGAACGGACAATAACGTCGTTCCAGAACGTTAAACGTAACTCTAAATGGATAAAGAGTACTCTCACTCTATCCGTCGTGACCCAGATGAGGACGCGTTCCCTTCTGAGTCCGGTTCCTCTCAAGGTTTCTTCCTCATATCATCTCAGGGAGTTTTTCCCTCACCACCGTCGCCACCGTCTCGCTCAATAGGGATCAATTCACACGCTTAAAATCTCCATCCTGTGTTTATACGTTTCTCTAAAGCTGCTTTGAGACACAATGTCCACTGTTAAAAGCGCTACGTGAATCAAACTGAATTGAATACAAACTGGCATGTCGTTCATGAAGACGTAAAGCAATGTAAACATCGGCAAAGTGCTGTTATACGAATAAGAGGAGTCAAACACGTGTAGCTCCGCTTCATCACGCCACCTGTAGTTGATGAT
>NC_071264.1:29181007-29201007 GCF_023375685.1 Ictalurus furcatus
ACCGGCGTGCGCATCCACTGAAGCCATTTTAAGCCAATAGTACTGTCAGAGACACAGTGTAACCGGGAACACTCGGCATTTCGACGGTCGACTCCACAGAAAGGGTTGGGGGGGGGGGTCAGCGGGGGGGAAATGAATGGAGGAAGGAAGAGTGAGGGATGGGAAACAAAATAGACAATGACGCTTTGCGTTGATATTTTAGTTTGGGTCCAGAACTGAATCAGAATCAGAATCAGAATCAGAAAAAGAGACAGTGATGCTTTCCATTGCAGCTGTAGCTTTGGGAACAGTACTGAATCCGAATCAGAATCAGAAAACTAGACAGTGAAGCTTTGGGTTGCATCTTTAGCTTGGGTCCAGTACTGAATCCGAATCAGAATCAGAAAAATAAAAGATGATGCTTTGCTTTGCATCTTTAGCTTGAGTGCAGTACTGAATCCGAATCAGAATCAGAAAAATAAAAGATGATGCTTTGCTTTGCATCTTTAGCTTGGGTCCAGTACTGAATCAGAATCAGAAAACCACACATTTGCTTTCACATCATTATCACTGCTCCAGCTCTGAATCAAAATCCGAATCCGAATCATAAAAACAGACAGCCATGCCTCGCTTCGCATCTTTAACATCTTCGCTCCGGCTCTAAATCAGACTCGGGGAATCTGAATCTGGGGCTTAATCGGATCCAGAATCAGAAAGACAAAAAAAAAAACAACAGACAGCGATGCTTTGGTTTACATCATTAGCTTCGTTCCAGCTGAGAATAACAATCCGAATCTTCAGCTACAGAGAACGTGTCTTGTTCCTTAACAGCTGTATTCTCACGCAGCGCAATCTGTAATAAGGGTCAGTCTTAAACGGGGGTTAGCGTGCATGCTCTGAGAAATGCGCTGGAAAGAAGAAGAAGAAGAGAAAAAAGAACGAACGAGAGACAGGAGGATATTAATGGTAAGCAGGGCTGTAAAACCCCAGCCCAGCCATCCCTTTTTTCTTTGTTTGGCCAGAGGAGCTGAGGGCTTAGGGATAAAGGTAGAGCTCAAATCACGAGACGAGGGGCTAAAGCCAGCACGAGATAGCAAATGCCCAGCCAACGCCGCAGCACAGCCCGTATAATTAAAACGCTCAGAGCTCGGCAACAACCCTCATCTATCTCTCCTCTTTTTCTTCCTCAGCTACACCTGACGAAATACTACACACACACGCACACACAAATATATATACACACACACACACACACTATTAATATGATGATGATCTGCCAGGAAGCACAGCAGCCCATAGATCCTGTGAGTAAAAATACATCAGCCGAGCACGGTAAGCTCCCCGCCAGGCTTTCACGTCCTGCCTTGCATGTTTTCATTTGTGTATTTTTGAGGCTTGTCACCGAGCGATCCCTGACATTTTATTTTTATTTTTTTTTTATTTTACACCCTGATTACGCCTGTCTCTTCTTCTTAAAAAAAAAAAAAAAAAAAAAAAAAAAAAACCACCAACAACACTACAGTATTAATATATGTATATATATATATATATATATATATATATATATATATATATATATATATATATATATATATATATGTGTACAAACCATGCACACTTTTATTAATGGTCCTGGTTCTTGTTCAGGAAATACGAAAGGTGCGTGCTTCTTTATTACTGTTAATTGAAGAAAGAAAGAAAGAAAGACAGACCCACAAAAAAATACCAAACTAGCACACACACACACACACACACACACACACACGCAAAACAAAACAAAGGCCTTGTGGATCATCTTCATGCGCATTGATGAAGAATCTGCTGTATGTGTGGCGGACGGTGTGCACTGCCCTCTGTCGGACGCCGATCGGGGTTTTCCACGCAGGAGGATCATTAAATCTGTCTGAAAATGACAAACTGTCTGAGCCCCTCTCTCCAAACCTGATGTACGCACATATTAAACCCTGCGGTCAACACCAAAGCCTCTTCACAGACCGAGCGCAAGGCAGGCACGTGCATTCGTCCCCGGCGTCTCCGGCGTGGGGTTTTTCTTTTCTTTTTTTTTTTTTTTTTCCCTCCCCGCTTTCCTCTTTGCGGCTTCGTCTGATTAGGTGAAAGAAAATGGCCGTCTTGAAGCGATTCTCTCGGGAACGTGTTACGGCGATGGCTCGTCGTGTGCCTGACAGCGCCGTTATTGAAAAGCCGAGGGATGTTTTTGCAGCGGGATCGGATATGAATAACCGGGTCTGAAACACACAGCGCCATGTTGTTCTGATTATAAGAAAGGCTCTGATTTCAGACCGTGGAGTGCAGAGAGAGGGAAACAGTCATGTTCATGTTAAATAATGCCTTGTTCATTTTTCTAAGCAGCATCGGTTCGCGTGAATGTCTCCAAACAGCGGAAATAATAATGGTATTTGGCGATTAAGGTTAAACATGGAAATCTGGCGACCTCGCGGCTCGAGGGCGCCGATCCTTTCTTTCGGGTTTTTGATTTCTGTAAATTTATGATTGATGGTTTATTCCCGTGTGAGCTTGAAAAACATAATATTGTTGTCATCCATCATCCAGCAATCCACATCTGAGCCACCTTAAAGACGCCGTGTTTTACTTTTAGTCGCTTATTGAAACAAAAAAAGCACGTTTCTCGGAGCGTAGCTGGTCTCGCTCGATCGTATAAAACGGTTTCGGAATAACCGACGTTTCAAAATGAAGTGCAAAATCCCGACACAGGAAATAAAACCCTCGCGCAGCTATAAACAGTCGTTTCTTCTCCAAACTCTCCTTATTCTCTCGTTTGAAGAAGAAGGAAAAAAATGAGAAACGCTGACAACGGAGACTCCTTCCGTAAACGTTACACAAACAAATCAACCCTATGGAGTGAGCATGTTTAGTATCGTGAATAGGATTTGGGGAAATTACAGAATTGGAAAACAGGAGAAGAGCATCACTGTGTGTACGTCTGATCGTTCTTGTTATTTTCATACATCTTTGATTCGGAATCATTTAAGAAACGAATCCTGATTCGTCCCAGAACGAATCGTTTCTCCCGTCCTTACATGACTCGCGTTTAGGTGTGATATTTCTATGGTGCGCTATAGGACGACCCGAGAGCAGCGTGAGGCAGACACGGGATGTAGCATCTCTCCATCTCCATCTCCATCAGAGCAGTCAGGGGTCACTTGGGCCGACCCTGGGGGTCAGAGGTCATGGGAAAATCTCTGTATAGATCTATTTTAGAAAGAAGGGCAGTGTGTGTGTGTGTGTGTGTGTGTGTGTGTGTGTGTGCGCATGTACATGTACAGTACACAGGCAAGCCGTGACGCGTCCTGATCTTCACATGCCAGTCGATAATCTGCCCTTAAATTCTTTTGGCTGAAACACCTCGCAGGCTCGCTGCCATCAGATCGTATCAGCATTCTGAGGGTACAAGGGATAAATCTATTGACATGGATTTTTCTATATCGTCTTTTCAGATGGTATTGAGTCGGAAGGCCAAGCGCTCTTTGATTGCCTTAAGAGCTGTTTTCGAGAAGTGGAGGCAGGAGTGTGTGTTTCTTTGAGTCTCCGCTCCCTGTTGACACGCTGGTCAATGAACAGGGTTAAACACACACCGACGTCTATACACTCGTTATTAGTGCCGCACGTTACCCCGGCCTTAATCTGCGCAACGACGGGTGGCGACAGAGGACGAGCGGAAAATTGTCGAAAGAGGTTATTCATTTGTACGAGAACTTTTACACGTAGCGCACTGCTATTTATACACCCGGCTATACGACCCCGAACGTGAAATGTAAATAAAAACAGAACGCAACGATTTGCAAGTCTCATAAAGCCGTATGTCATTCACGATGGAACACGGAAAACAGCTCGAATGTTTAAACTGAGGAAACGTACCGTTTTTGGGGAAAAAATAAGGTCATTTTGAATTTCATGGCCGCAACACGTCTCAAAAAAGTTGGGACGGGGGCAACAAAAGGCTGGGAAAGTAAGTGTTAGTAAAAAGAAACAGCTGGAGGAACATTTTGCAACTAATTAGGTTCATTGGTCAGGAACGTGATCGGGTATGAAAAAGAGGATCTCATAGAGGCAGAGTCTCTCAGAAGTAAAGATGGGATAGAATCTGGATGGAAGCAGATGTTGCTCTATAACCTGTATATACTTTTCAGCTTTGATGGTGCCTTTCCAGATGTTTCCAGCTGCCCATTCCATAGGCAGTAATGCACCACCATACCATCAGAGACACAGGTTTTTGAACTGAGCGCTGATAAAAAGCCAGACGGTCCCTCTCCTCTTTAGTCCTCTTTAGTTTAGAGGACGCGGCGTCCATGGTTTCCAAAAAGAATATCAGATTCCGATTCATCTGACCACAGAACAGTTTTCCACTTTGCCTCAACCCATGGGGCGGCCGTGGCTCAGGTGGTAGAGCGGGTTGTCCACTAATCGTAGGGTCGAGTGGTTCGATTCCCGGCCCACGTGACTCCACATACCGAAGTGTCCTTGGGCAAGACACCGAACCCCAAGTTGCTCCTGATGGCAAGTTAGCGCCTTGCATGGCAGCTCTGCTAGCATTGGTGTGTGTGTGTGTGAAGGAAATGAGAATGAGACACGTGTGTAAAGCACTTTGGATAAAAGCGCTATATAAGTGCACCATTCACCATTATTTTTAAATGAGCTTTGGCCCGGAGAAGACGGCGGCGTTTCTGGATCATGTTCACGTACGGCTTCTTCTTTGCATGATGGAGCTTCAACCAGCGTTTGAGGATGAACCGTGTTCACAGACGATGAGTTCTGGAGGTGTTTCTGAGCCCATGCAGTGATTCCAATTACAGACTCAGGCCTGTTCTTAACGCAGTGCCGCCTGAGAGCCCAAAGATCACGGGCACGCGATATTGATTTTCACCCTCGTCCCTTCCGTACAGAGGTTTCTCCAGATTCTCGTCATCTTTTGATGATATTATGTACATGATGAAACATTCACAATCTTCCCAATTTTACGTCGAGGGTCATTTATTCTAAAATCGTTCCACAAATTATAGACGCAGTTTTTCGCAGATTGGTGAACCTCTCTCCCATCTTTACTTCTGAAAGACTCTGTTTCTATAAGATCCTCTTTTTATACCCAAGTCATCTTACTGACCTGTTCCCAATTAACCTCCAGCTGTTTCTTTTTACTAACACTGACTTTTCCAGCCTTTTGTTGCCCCCGTCCCAACGTTTTAGAGGCCATGAAATTCAAAATGACCTTATTTTTTGCCTAAAACGGTACCATTCCTCAGTTTAAACATTTAATATGTTTTCTATGTTCTATTGTGAATAAAATACGGGTTTATGAGATTTGCGAATCATCGCGTTCTGCTTTTATTTCCATTTTACCCAGCGTCCCAGCCTTTTTGGAATTGGGGTTGTACATTCGAAACACGGCTACAAAGACCGAGACTTTCTCTTGCGTTACCGTACCGTGTTAACGCGCCATACTGTTCGGTTTTATGACTCAACACAACATTCGACTTTATTTTCTTCAACAACACGGGCGAAATGCATCCATTCGTTTTCTGACCACGTGGTTTAGGAATAAAAAACGCTTTGCGGTGTGCTGTTATAGTAAAATAATCCATGACGCAGTCGTAGTGCAGTTACAGTGAACACCCTTAGGTTTATTATTTCCCGATAACAGTGTGTTCCGGAATCTTTTTGGATTCATTTATTCGTTCCTCATATGCCACAGCAATTTGCATATGATTACAAGGACACAACACACACACACACACACACGCAAACGTTTTCATCCATTTATAGTTACGTTTACATCCGTGAAACAAGTCCCGCTTACGATATCGCAGCTATAAACAGCCGTCCTTTCACCAGACGTAATGAGATGCCAAAAAAAAAACACAACACGAAAATAAACGCAGTTTATCGTGTTAGCAAGAAATTGCGAAATGCGTAAAGTTGCTTCCCTGAAAACATACAGCTTTACAAATCGCCGACACTGGAGACTCCTTCCATAAAAGTTAACGTTCGGCAAAAACGTCGACGGTGTGTTTTTTTTTTATTTTTAAACGTGCCAAGTCCGTGCGAACGAGCTGTTGCTATGGAAACGATAATGTATTCCAACCATGGCGCTAATATAAACCCGCTGTCCTTGAAAAATAAATAAACACCTTCTACTGTAGAACGGAGAAGTAAACGGCGCCGTAGTTCAATCGTTTTTCAAGCGCACACTGTAATTACGGCTCTACAACAAAATCTCGTACGTGAGAACGTGATCAAAACACGGTGACCGTCCTGTTCCGTGGTCTGGACTGTCCGCTCTCTCGCTGTGCCGGGCCGCACCGTGCCGGCCGGCTCTATCAGAACAGACACGGAGAGACACCGAGCTCTCTAATAGGAACAAATTGGCAATGTGTGTGCGGGCCGATCGTGTGCGGCTCGGAGCTGTGGATTGATAGTGATGCCTAATGATCCCCCTGGGTGGATCAATACCAATAATCCCCTTTCCTGCCTATCCTTGTTATTGGCAATGAAGAAGTGAAGAGGATCCTGGGAAAAGTGCAGTGACAGGGAGCTGAGAGGTTTAGCCTGGACACTTTCTAAAACACACACACACACACACACACACACACACACACGCACGCGAATATATAGGAGAAAACACAGCTACACTTGCATCTACATCTACATAAAGAGTCTTGGAAGTGTGAAAATCAAATCAGACGTGTATCGTATCGTCCGCGTACACCCGATCGATATTTATTCTGCTGTTATGTATTTATTAGCGTGCGCACTTTCTGTGGCCTACTTAATATATTCATTATTTCTGAGCCACTGCGGTCAGCGGCTCCGCAGCTACAAACTGAGAACGCGGTCAACGTAATGCCGTTCAGTCCTCCACAAAAACTCCAAACAATACCAGATTATTCATTATTCCTGCTCTCCGCCCTTACTGGAAAAGTGTCTGCTTGGTGTGTGTGTGTGTGTGTGTGTGTGTGTGTGTGTGTGCAACAGTGATCTATTTTAATAAAAAAGGATGATATAAACGGTCAGGCATTTGTGTGTGTGTGTGTGTTCAGCAGTGCAAAAGGGAAGTGAAGTGTGAAATCCCAATGGACATTCTGTCTACTGTGTGTGTGTGTGTGTGTGTGTGTGTGTGTGTGTGTGTGAGTGAGTGTATACACATCCTACAGTTCATACATGTCTATCTGAGCCATCACTTCCATGAAGCATCAAATCACACACACACACACACACACACACACACACAATGCAAACACATCCCTATAGTAGACCAGGCTGGCTGTCAGAGTGGATCCTCATTACCCAAGACTGCATCACACACACACACACACACACACACACACGTAAACATCAACATACACACATACACACAGCTTCCTTCCACATTTGTAACAGACTATACAAACACAGATGAATGGAATATCATCGGAATATTGGGAAATGATGGGAAATAGAATGATCATGCATTAAGGAAACTCAATGGGATCGATAAACATACACAGATATTGATTATTAATTATCACCTCACGCTCCCGTCCAACAGAGCGAAGGATTGCACGCTCGCACAGAGACGACTGATATTCTCAAAGGCCAATATTTGGGGGGTTTTATACTATATATTTTTTTTTTATATTGATTTGATATTACATTTATTTTAAACCAGAATTAAAATCTTTTTAATTCTCTCTGTTTCGTTTGATTATATCTGAGTCATCGTAATATTTTATTTTACAGACGGAACCGTTCTGATCACCAGGATCGCTTCCGGGCCAGCAGAAATGGGATGACGGGGGAAAAAAAAAAAAAATGAATGAATTCGATCCGATTTGAAGTTGTTTACATATCGTTTAAAAAGACTTTATTAGGATTGACTTTATTATATTTACGCTTTATACTTTATTCTATTTCAAGTGGAAGTGATTTTGTCTGACAGTCGTGATTTTAGCGAGGCGTTTTATACTGGAATTATTTATATATTTATTATATTTATTATATATTTATTCTGTAATTATTTATAAGTGATTCAGGGTTGTTTTTTTGTTGTTTTTAAAAAAACAAAACAAAAAAAAACATAAATAAATAAACATTTTAAAGCTTAGTAGTTTTTTATAGAAAACAGTATCGATATCGGTATCGGAAAAGTGGTATCGCGCCATCTTTATTTTCTAACTGTTTTTAGCATTCATGAAAATCACTACTCAGCTCCGTAGTATTTCTGACCCGTGAGGAGGTTTCGTCGAGATGAACTTTTCTATCCTTTGCTGCAACATCAGAAAAACAATCATCTGGACTGAAGATTCAACTCAAAGAGAGAGAGAGAACAGTTTTGGGGTTTTATTTTGGGAAGCTTTCACTCCGTTCCTCTCTCCACGCTGTGGAGAAATGACGCTAGTGAGTGAAAATATCTTAAATATAGTCAAATGTATCAGCATTTTAAATTTTCCAGTAAAACAAATATAAGATTATTAAAGCTATTCCTAGACATATTTACTCATTAAAATATATATATATATATATATATATATATATATATATATATATATATATATATATATATATATGCGTATATGCAGCTTGCAAGCTTCAAATAGTCATGGTCTTGAAAGGAGCAAAAATGATCTACCAGTGGAATAAGAAAATGTTAAGCTTTGAAATTTGCTTCTTTTTTTTTAAATATTAATAATAATTAATCTTAATAATGTTTAGTTTATTGTAATCTTGTAATAGGAAATAATATATAAATAAAGCTGAGATATTTTCACTTGATAAGATGCCATTTTTCGCAGCGTATATGCTTATAAAGAAAGAGGAGCATCTTGATTAACCTGTGTTTCAATTTCAATAATAATAATAATAATAATAATAATAATAATAGTCTGAGGATTCAGACTGTATTTGGGACAAGGCCTTTCTGATGAGCCGCCCTAACACCATCAGAAAGAAGAAAGAAAACCCGTACGGTGTACAAACCTCCTCTACCTCCATCTCTCTCTTCTCTCTCTCTCTCTCTCTCTCTCTCTCTTCTCACTCTCTCTCTCTCTTCTCTCTCTCTCTCTCTCTCTTTTACCCATTTTCTCTGCCTCACTTCTCCTGTCCTCTGTCACATTACCCCCAGGGTATTTAACTAAACTCTGCACCGTCACACAGCCCATGCATGTGTGTGTTGCTATGCTACATTTGATTTGATTTTGATTACACCCCGGTGCTGTCTAATTCGGGATTCTGATTGGTCCCGAGGTGTTGATTAATTTTCTATAACAGCAGCGCCGTAGGTAGTGCGGCTTCAGATCGCAGGTTTATATTAAAAAATGATCGTTTCCATAGTAACAGCGCATACACAGGGACCTGGACGGCGGACGACGTCGAAGTTATCCGTAAAGAGACGTTTATTTAACATTTACTGTACGGAATGAGTCTCCGGTGTAACAGTAAGAGTAACGGTAACAGGCTTCGGGACCGATTAGGTTTTTGGATTTTAAAGTCATCGTTGTTTTATTCGAAGATTAAAAAGGGATGTTAATGCATAAATTGTTCATTTTGACCTAATTGTTGCAGGTAACTCTGTAGCTGTTTGCTAGTTTAGCGAATTTGTTGGCTGTGTGAAAACAGGGTGATGCTAATCTACAAAAATTAGCAAAAGCTAAATTGCTTGTTGGGTATTTTTTTTTTAGTAGTATTATTATTATTACAATGTATTTTAATATTATTAATATTTCCCCCTAGTTACTATTTTTAACTGGCTGTGACAGTTTATGTGAGACAGAATGAAAAATCCATGCTAATTATTTATGCTAGTTCACTCTTCCTGTATTCACATTGTGCTCTAAAACGTTTTTTGTTTTTATTTAAAGCCTTTAAACAGTTTCTTCTGTTGCTTCACTGCAATATTTATTTTAGGATTTTAACCACTGGGTCTTAGGAACTGAAATGCAAATCCCACTTGGAAAAAAATGTATTAATTGCAAAGTGAATTTAGCATGATGATGCAGTACAGTGTAGTACACACGTATCATTCGGTTTAGAACGTATATTTCTATTTTTGATGTCTTTCACTGTTTTTTGTATTGTGATGAGCAGCTGGCGCCGAATTTCCTTCAGGATGAATTGACTTTACTGTATCTTATCTTAGTACAGGCTACCAAATACACACTACTACATAGTGCACTATGTATATAATGTACGTAACGTGTATGTGTATAGTGTATGATGTGTTAATATACAATATACAAGTGCATTGTTTCAAACACAGACAACTTCTGGTGTTTAAAAGCATGAAGAGATAAATGGTAAGAAATTCATCCGAAATATTATTTAGTGATTTTTTGTTTTACAGATATAAGGAGATTATTTCAGACAATACTAATGAATAAATAAATCAATACATGTGAAAGAAACTTGAAAGAGAATAAAGTAATTCCCATGGTCGTGGGGTTTTTTTTCTTCCCCGTCTCTGAGTCCCAGCGCACATCCGGCGCACGCGTCCCGGGCTACGGCTAAATGTTAGCGTTTAATTCATTACATCATTATGTCATCTCATGCTAATCTTCACAGCCTTCCACCAGCTTTGACATGCAAATGAGGCTGAAAGAGGCAGCGAGGAGGGGTGGAGAAGAGGCCGGGGATCATTACGGCGTGAAAATACACCCTGAATGTCGCCATTTCCCTCGCTCTCGCTCTTGCTCTCTCTCTCCCCAGCTTGTCTTTCTGGCATCCCTTCGCTCCCTTCCTCACTCCTCCTCCTTCATCTCCTCATCAGCGCGCGGTGATCATTACGGGGGGAAAAAAAAAAAAACACGGGCAATCTTCTTAGGCTCCCTATAGAGAGAGTGCAAACACGGCGGCGCGTGGCACACGGGCGGCGTTTCCCCCTCCTACCCATCTGCATATTCACAAAAAGGCCAGCTGCTTGCGAGTCATCAGCTGTAACCCCTCCTTAACACCTCATCAGCACGCGCCAGCTAAGCTAATGAAGGGTGGGCGGCACTGAGACCACACACACACACACACACACACACACCTACAAACATGCATACATACATATAAAAATATATGTACACCCCCCCACCCACCCCCAAGAAATCAGAGCATCTTTTATCTTTTAAAAGATATAACGATGATGCTAGGTTCTGTCCTTTTTCTTTTTCTCTTTTTTCTCTCAGTCTCATTCTCATCTCATCAGCAGGCACCTCGTGACGTGATAATCCAGAGCGCGAACCAATCAATCAGCAGCATTGTAATCATCAGCGGTGCAGAGACAGGGGAGGGAGAAAAAAAAAAAGCCCAAACACTTACCCGGAGTTTCTACCAGTGTGTCTTCTCTGCTCAAGGGGAAAACATCAATCTGGGGGTTTCTCTCTCTGAGCAATCTATACTCTTAAAAAAAAAAAAAAGAAAAGAAAGGAAGGAAGGACGCATGCCAGTCTAGTGTAATGCATTTTTTCCCCAACGCATAGTTTTTTAATAATTATATTTCCATCTGTCTTTCTTTTTTTGTCTCTTTGTCCCTCTGTCCTTAGCGCTGCCTGAATGGACTCGACACACTATGGAGTGGAGATATGTATTAAAAAAGCACACATCTACTGTAGTGGATATAAAATGCTGGCGACTACGATATCCTGCAGATCTCTTGGCCTGTGTGTGTGTGTGTGTGTGTGTGTGTGTGTGTGTGTGTGTGTGTGTGTTAGGGTGGGAGGGAGCACAGAAACCAAGGGAGGGTCAAACCTAAATGTTCTACAAAGAACAGGGGCTGTGTGGACTTTTTTTTCCCCTCTCCTCCTCGCCACCCCCCCCCCCCCCCTTACTCCCTCTCTCCCACTCTTTCTCTCTCTCTCTCTATTGGAATCAAACATCCGAACGTTCCCTCCCTCCTCATCTCCTTTTCCTGTGCTCCCCCCGTGCTCATAGGCATCCCCTCTCCAGACGCCAGCATCCTTTGAGGAGGTTCGTTCGTCTCTGAAAGTAGAAGGAGCTTCTACCAGTGTACAATTTTGCCTTGGGGCTGAGAGAGCTGGGAAGTCCGGGCGCTGGAAATCACTTTAAAAATAAAAATAAAATAAATAAAACATTTAAAACGCTTGGGAGAAAAGACGAAGGAAAGAATGAAGAATAAAGATGGACAATGGAAAAGGAACCATAATAAATCCCTGTATCGAAGATTATATTTTATTCTCATTGTAGATTGGATTTTACTCTCATACAGATGTGAGAGGGCGGTTTTTACTCTCATACAGACGTGAGAGGGCGGTTTTTACTCTCATACAGACGTGAGAGGGCGGTTTTTACTCTCATACAGACGTGAGAGGGTGGTTTTTACTCTCATACAGACGTGAGAGGGTGGTTTTTACTCTCATACAGACATGAGAGGGTGGTTTTTACTCTAATACAGATGTGAGAGGGTGGTTTTTACTCTCATACAGACGTGAGAGGGCTTTTTTTTCTCATACAGATGTGAGAGGGTGGTTTTTACTCTCATACAGATGTGAGAGGGTGGTTTTTACTCTCATACAGACGTGAGAGGGTGGTTTTTACTCTCATACAGATGTGAGAGGGCGGTTTTTACTCTCATACAGACGTGAGAGGGCGGTTTTTACTCTCATACAGACGTGAGAGGGTGGTTTTTACTCTCATACAGACGTGAGAGGGTGGTTTTTACTCTCATACAGACGTGGGAGGGCAGTTTTTACTCTCATACAGACGTGAGAGGGCGGTTTTTACTGTCATACAGACGTGAGAGGGTGGTTTTTACTCTCATACAGATGTGAGAGGGTGGTTTTTACTCTCATACAGACGTGAGAGGGCGGTTTTTACTCTCATACAGACGTGAGAGGGCGGTTTTTACTGTCATACAGACGTGGGAGGGCGGTTTTTATTCTCATACAGACGTGAGAGGGTGGTTTTTACTCTCATACAGACGTGAGAGGGCGGTTTTTACTCTCATACAGACGTGAGAGGGTGGTTTTTATTCTCATACAGACGTGAGAGGGTGGTTTTTACTCTCATACAGACGTGAGAGGGCGGTTTTTACTCTCATACAGACGTGAGAGGGCATTTTTTACTCTCATACAGACGTGAGAGGGTGGTTTTTACTCTCATACAGACGTGAGAAGGTAGTTTTTACTCTCATACAGACGTGAGAGGGTGGTTTTTACTCTCATACAGACGTGAGAAGGTAGTTTTTACTCTCATACAGACGTGAGAGGGTGGTTTTTACTCTTATACAGACATGAGAGGGCATTTTTTACTCTTATACAGACGTGAGAGGGTGGTTTTTACTCTCATACAGACGTGAGAAGGTAGTTTTTACTCTCATACAGACGTGAGAGGGTGGTTTTTACTCTTATACAGACATGAGAGGGCATTTTTTACTCTTATACAGACGTGAGAGGGTGGTTTTTTAGGCGCGTATTGGTCGCGATGCTGTGATATACTGCATCTGGCATAAATTGTGATTCACTCATCCATTCTTTCATTAATTAATTTTTAATAAATTCTTTATCCTGATCAGGGAAGCTGTGGATTAAATGGCTCCATTATGTAAATGATTGAAAATAAGCTGAAAAAAACTGCTGGTGAGTACAAACTGAAACAACTGCAGGAGCAGAGTGGATTGGGACTAAAAATGAAAGCAGTGTAACAGAGTAAATCCTGGGAACACCGGGCGTGATGTGGGAATGCATCCTGGATTTAGCATTGTCACTCTACCCACCTGCATAATTTTGGGTACCCACGTGCAAGGTGGGTGGAAACTGGAGAACCTGAAGGAAACGCATGTAACCCTGTTCTATGGGAAGTGAATGAGACATTGCGTGAGCTTCACACTGTGGGAAGGGCCTGCTGCCTAGCTTGTGCAACATCATGCCTATTTATAGGCCTGCCAAGATCAGGTGACGTGGCAATGAAGTGCGTCGCGTGATATAAAAATGGCACCTGTGGACCGCGCTGTCAGCCTTATTATCTGAAGCGAAGATGCAACTCACAGGCATGCCCCAATATGACAAAGCTACGCAACATCTCGGTCCCTTCTCAGGGAACAGGGTAACATGTGTAACCCAGACATTCCCTTTCAAAGGGAACTCAACGTTGCATGAGCTTCACGCTGTGGGAACGAGAATACCCACTCCGTCATACTGAGGGCATGGCCTGTATAAAAAGATCTGAGCCTGAGGGTCACACAAGACACTTGAGCCCGGGGTGTACTGTATATCCAGGCTGTAATATCGAATGGCGGCGTAGCCCACACTGCTGTAGTGCACACATCCTGTAAGGGTGCCCCTTTGGACTAAGCCTTCGAGGAGACCCCTGTAGTGGAATTAGCCCTTATGAACAGAGGCGTAGCAAGACCGTGCACCTCATAAGCGATAGAGGTTGGTTCCACTAACCAATTAGAGATGCGCTGCTTCAACACAGCATCAACACTACTGTCTCCGCCAAACCAGACCAGCAGCTGCTCTGACTTACGCCACTGGCCAGAGCGGTGGACATAATTACAGAGAGCCCTTACTAGAGACAGTAGGTGCAAATCCTCTTATTCCGGTATGAGGAACGGAGGAGGTCAGAAAGCCTGCAACACTACTGGTTGGGCAGCAGACGGAGGCACTTTAGGAATGTAATCCAGCCTAGGATATAGGGAGGCCTTGGCTAATCCAGGGGCAAAGTCAATTCAGGAAGGGGCAACAGAGAGAGCTTGTAGATCTCCTACTCGCTTGAGAGATGTCAGGACCAGCAGAAGAGCTATCTTTAGAGTCAGAAGCCTCTCTGAGGCTGACTCTAAGGGCTCAAATGAGGCATCTGACAGACCTTACAGGACCACAGAAAGGTCCCAGGTGGTCCGCAGGTGGGCCTCAGCTGCCTAACACCACGCATAAACCTCAATGTTAGAGGATGTTGCCCCACAGAAGCTCCATCAATAGGGGTGTGGCTGGCTGAAATGGCATTTCACATTGACCCTGATTGTAGAAGCAGCCAACCCTGCTGAGAAACATCCTTGTAAGAACTCCAAAACTGTAGCTATTGCGCAGTTTACTGGGTCTAGCTGACATTCCTCACACTCATGAGACAAAAAGTCACCAATTGAGCACATACAATTTCCTCGTGGATTCAACATGGTCTCTACAACCTCATTTGCGAGACTAGAATCTGTGAGCTGGTGCCCCTCAGGGGCTAGACCCACAGTTTCCATAGTTCCGGCCGAGGGTGATAAATGAGCCCTCCGGCTTGAGACAGTAGATCCCTGTGAATGGAAATCTCCCACGGAGTGCTGTCTAGCAGGGATATTATCTCTGAGAACCATATTCAAGCTGGCCAGTAAGCTGCTACTAGCAGCAGACATAGGTGGTCTTGGAGAACTCTCGCTAGAACTTGTGGGAGCAGAGCAATTGGGGAAAAAGCATACAGACGTGACCTTGGCCACGTGTGCACCATGGCATCCAGCCCCAGTCATGTGGGAGGAGTGAGGGCCAACCACAGCGGGCAGTGTGTTGTCTCCTCAGAGGCGAACACATCCACTTCCGCTTGGCCGAACCTCCGCCATCTGGACTCCACTACTTGTGGATGGAGCCTCCAATCCCCAGGCCTTAGCCCCTGCCTTGACAGGATGTCTTCCCCCACATTCTGGTTGCCTGGAATGTACAATGCACTCTCTGACAAAAACTTTCCCTCTGCCAGAGAATTAGTTGTGCCTGCCTGAACAGGGGGTGTGAAAGTAACCCTCCCTGGTGGTTTATATATGAGACCACCACTGTGTTGTTTGTCACAACTAATGGCCTGCATCTCTAGGTGATTTATATGCCACTCCAGATAACCCCTAGAAAAGTTGTCCTCTGCACTGGAGAAAGCATACTTTTCTTGAGGTTCAACCTGAGCCCCAAGCTCTTCACGTGGGCGAGAACATACAGATCGTATGTATGCTGGATCATGCTAGAATTAACCAGTCAGGTACTTTAGTACACGGATGCCCTGGAGTCACAAGGGAGCCAGAATGGCATCCATGCACTTTGTGAAGGTGTGAGGGGCTAAAGCTAGCCTGAAGGGAAGAACCAGATATGGGTACGCATTGCTTCCAAACGCGAACCTCAGGAACTTCCATTGACAGGGTGATATTTCTATGTGGAAACATGCGTCTTTTAGATCTATCATCACAAACCAGTCCTCGAACTGAATCTGTGGAACAATAAGTTTGAGCGTCAGCATTTTGAACCTGTATGCCCAAAGAGTACGGTTCAGATGACGCAGATCTAAAATTGGCCGCATACTCCCATCTTTTTTGCAGACAAGGAAATAATGGCTGTAAAAACCACAGGGAACGGGGTACATGTTCTATACCCCCTTTGTCCAAGAGGAAACCTTCTTGGGTGCTTCTCTGTGCTGACTACTGTTGTGAGCACACCTCTGAACTGGGGGGTCAAGCACTGAACTGGACCCGGTAACCCTTTTCTACAGTAGACAGAACCCATGGAGACACATTTGGCAGTAGTTTCAACACTGCCAGATGGTCTTTAAGTGGCATTAACTCTTCCACATTTTGTTGGAGGGAAAGCATCAGATTTTCGTTGCCCTGTGACAGCTCGTTGACTAGGTGAGGCCCTACAATAGTACTGGGGGCTATCTGCCAAAGAACCTCACGTCCCCTGATACATCCCTCTGTGGCCCCTCAGTACCGCTCCTTCTTTGTCTATTCAGCTGATTGGCCTATCGTCTTTGACCACTGAGAAGAAAAATCACTTAAATGTTGGCGCATAGCACCACAACACAAAATAACAAATAATATCCTGAGCATTGTTTTCTGCTACAAAAAGTCCAATTGTAACATAATAAAAAAAAATTGTTTTGCATTCAAACAAATATTAAGTATTCAAAAAGAAATATATTTTTGTGGTAGCTACCTCACGCCACGGCGTGTGACAATGATTTGTTTATATCACAATGTACATAGTACATAGAAACAGGTGGGAGACAGCAAATATCGCAAAACAAAATTCCGCACATTCACTTTGTCAATAACAGAAATGCGCAATAAGTGGGCGGAAACTTGGCAAATCATAACAAGAACTCAATATCCATTCTCTTCTCTCTTCCAGAATACACTTCTCTGGTGTTTACACTGGTTTTCCAAACAGCTTTCTGTGCTACAGCGCCACCAATCTTGCCCTTTTGTGCAACAGCAGCGTCTCTGGGCATGTGATCTAAAGCTCAATTCTAATTGGATGGCCGAGCGACAGGGAAAAGATGTGTCGCTTTGTCCCGCTGTGAACGATCGTGCCTGGTGTCAACAGCTCCATAGGGATCTGTTGTTTCGATTCAAGAGCCTTATCGCGTCAAACATTCGCATCGCATAATCACGCTCAATGTGAAAGGACCTTAAGGTGTTCACAATGCACACAGTCAGACCTCTCGAGGGCTCCACCCTGAGACAGTTCACACAGAAAGTCAAATGCGAGGGCGTTTCCCACAGCGTAAAACTCATGCAACTTTGAGAACATATGGAGAGGGTGGCTGTGGCTCAGGTGGTAGAGCGGGTTGTCTGCTAATCGTAGGGTTGGCGGTTCGATTCCCCGCGTGACTCCACATACCGAAGTGTGCTTGGGCAAGACACTGAACCCCAAGTTGCTCCCGATGGCAAGTTAGCGCCTTGCATGGCAGCTCTGCTAGCATTGGTGTGTGTGTGAGTGTGTGTGAATGGGTGAATGAGATGCAGTGTAAAGCACTTTGGATAAAAGCACTATATAAGTGAAGACCATTTACCATAACTCCACACAGACAGGAACCTGTGCTTAGGATCGAAGCAGGAACCCTGGAGCTGTGAGGAAACAACAATACCTGCTACCTTTTTCTTTGTTTATATTTTTGGAAATATTAAATTAATGTGAAAATATTGTGGAAGGTCAGAATTCCCTTGGGACTTGAGACTTACACAAGTGATATATAGAGTTCGCTTCATCTACTCAGAAATGTATTTAATTTGCAATTCTTTAGCACCTTCTTTTTCCGTCTCATCCACGAGCCTATACTGTAGGGTGAAAAAGTTATATAGTGAAAGAAAGGACTACTTCATGATCTTTCTCCTGGTTAAGTAGACAGGTGTCAGGGGTGAAATCACACGTCTCCGGCTCTCCAGCGCCGATGGGATTCTGGGAATCTCACTGAGGTGTATTTTAGGGAGCGGTGGATGGAAAAACAGGGGGCCAAGAGAGACAGAGAGAGAGAGACAGAGAGAGAGAGAGAGAGTGAGAGAGAGAGAGAGAGAGAGAGAGACACAGAGACAGAGAGAGAGAGAGAAAGAGAGAGAGAGTGAGAGAGACAGAGAGAGAGAGAGAGTGAGAGACAGAGAGAGAGAGACAGAGACAGCGAAGAAAGAGAGACACAGAGACAGAGAGAGAGAGAAAGAGAGAGAGACTGAGAAAGAGTCAGAGAGAGAGAGAAAGAGACTGAGAGAGAGAGAGACAAAGAGAGACAGAGAGAGACGAACTTCTGGTTTTCTTCTATGAGTCCCATCCTGCTCTCACTCTCAATAACTCGCTGTTGTTTTATTAATCCAGCTTCTCACCCAGCGGTTTCTCCTGACCCTCTGACCTGACACACACACACACACACACACACACACACAGCTGGTGGATATTCTCACATAAAGTCGATCTTCACCTGCATAGCACATGCTCTCACTGCCGAGCCCAGAGGAGATCACAAAACATGCAAAACAACCCGGACTCGACCATAACATACTAGAAATAGTGCAGAGGAATATGACTATATATATATATATATATATATATATATATATATATATAGATGTATAGTCTACCCTAACCCTATATATATATAACTAACAAGGTTAAAAAAAAGAAAGAAAAAAAAACGCATCTCTGCAAAAACATATTGCTGCAAAATTAAGCAAGCAAACAAACAAACAAACAAACAAATAAATACTATATATTATATATTTTTTGTATTTACCTTTTCATGCATAAACTATTTATAAGCATTTCCAGCTTCTTTATATTTTTCTGATCATCACCTGACATTCTCAAAATATCACTCATTAAAACATGCCATGAGTTAAACAGAATTAAACATATAACTCAAATAATACAAAATCATTACGTTCTAGTACATAAAAATTCATATTAAATCAAACACACAAACCCTAAACACACACACACACACACACACGCTAAACACACACACACACAATCTAAACACACTCACACACACAAACCCTAAACACACACACACACACACACACAATCTAAACACACTCACACACACAAACCCTAAACACACACACACACACAAACCCTAAACACACACACACACACACAAACCCTAAACACACACACACACACATAAACCCTAAACACACACACACACACCCTAAACACACACACAAACCCTAAACACACACACACACACACAAACCCTAAACACACACACACACACACAACCTAAACACACTCACACACACAAACCCTAAACACACACACACACACAAACCCTAAACACAAACACACACACACACAAACCCTAAACACACACACACACACACACAAACCCTAAACACACACACACACACACAATCTAAACACACTCACACACACAAACCCTAAACACACACACACACAAACCCTAAACACACACACACACACACACAATCTAAACACACTCACACACACAAACCCTAAACACACACACACACACAAACCCTAAACACACACACACACACACAAACCCTAAACACACACACACACACATAAACCCTAAACACACACACACACACCCTAAACACACACACAAACCCTAAACACACACACACACACACAAACCCTAAACACACACACACACACACAACCTAAACACACTCACACACACAAACCCTAAACACACACACACACACAAACCCTAAACACAAACACACACACACACAAACCCTAAACACACACACACACACACACAAACCCTAAACACACACACACACACACAATCTAAACACACTCACACACACAAACCCTAAA
>NC_071264.1:29203507-29228507 GCF_023375685.1 Ictalurus furcatus
ACACCCTAAACACACTCACACACACCCTCACACAAACCCTAAACACACTCACACACACACAAACCCTAAAGACACACACACCCTAAAGACACACACACACACACACAAACTCTAAAGTCACACACACATGCCCTAAACACACACAAACACACACTCACACACAAACACACACATTAAACACACACACACACACACACACACACACACAGACAGACACACACACACGCTAAACACACACACACATACACAGACAGACACACACACACACTAAACACACACACACACACACACACACAGAAAATGATAGTGGAACGTTTATCAATCCTTAAACTATATTAAATCTCTCAAATTGCAAGATTTCGAACTGCATTATAAATGGAACTTTCTCTGCTATAAATTTGCACTAAAATGGCGTGTGTGTCTGTGTGTCTATGTGTGTGTGTCTGTGTGTGTGTGTGTGTGATGATTGATTTGGTTTTATTCTACGCACGGCCACGGCACCGAGTTCACCGCACCCCTGTCCAGGACTTCATCAGAGAAATAAAGTAAAACCAGAAGAAAAATTCTCGCTACGTTTCAGTTTCCCGCTTCTACAGACCCACGTTTTCCAAGAACTTCTCCTCATTCGTCGTATTTCAGCGAGGAATCCGTCTTCATTGTAATTAGCGCGCGGTTATCTAATCAGCTGCCGTGCTAATTAAAGTCACATTCATCTGTATTTAAAGCCAACCGCAAAGTATTCACACGTCAGCTCTGAACTCTCGGTGTGATACCGCTTTTAATTAATTATCTAATTTCTTTAAAATATATAAATATAACATATTTCACGTCATAGTCTTAACGTATTTCCCTCCATTCCATACCAGTCTCATTAAACACATCAAAGTGTTAATTACAGCTGGGAATTATCACAATTATACCTAATGATAATTAATATCATTAAGAAATCAAGGGCGAATCAGATTTAACACCCCTCCCCCCCTCCCCCTCCCCCCACCCCTCAGCAAAATGTATTTAACACCGACCTAACGATCTCAGCTAGAAGACGTTCAGATGTTAATTAGCGTAATTAAGGCCTAATTAACCCTCTCTAGGGAAGAAAGTCATCCCTATCGAGTACTCGAGTGCAGCAGCGTGTTCGGCAGATCCACATAAACACCACTCGTTTATTTTATACGCTAGCTGCTAAGCTAAGCTAACGTAATGTAGGTTGGAGGAACTTGGCTAGTTATATTTACAATCGAGTTGAGTCTGGCTTTAAAAATGCGTCACTTTCACAAAGCACCACAAAAAGACCCGAGCAGCCTAGCATTGCTACTGATGCTACTCTTACTTACATATTACTTACTGATGCTTGTAATAGGACTAGAGAATTCTGAACGAATCAGATTGATGTGACTGTAGCTAAAATGTTATTAAGGGTTAGCCCTAAAAGACAGGAAGTGCTGTTCGGCTAAACTAACACTCTCACTCTAAATGGTGTAACTCTAGAAGATACTTATACGTAGCTTGGCGTCCTGTCAGTCGCTAAATGATGCTAATGATGCTAAACGATTGCAGTGATCTGACATGTACGCTCTACAGATCTCCTAGAAACGCTGCGTATTCGTACTAGAGAGAAATTTTAACCCAGGCAAGTCTCTTGACGATTGCGACATTGTTGTTGACTTAACGTTTTGCGATCACAACATCGGGCACTGAAAACCGAGGTGCTTCCCGAACAGACGCCGTAAAAACTCATTTTTAAGCTTTAGCTAGCTAAATGTGTCCATTAAAGGCAGTTAGAACGTGACCTAGCTACCTAGCATTAGCTCGCTAGTGGGTTGAAGATTTTAGGCAAGCTGCATAGGTTTGTAAAGCAATATTATTAGCTTATATAAGCTAACTAGCAGGTTCGAATTATGTTAACTAACTAGCAAAGCTAAGCCTGTTAAATTCTTACGTAGCGAGCCAACTTCGATGTTATGATAGTTCGCTACGTAGCTACAGTAACAACCGCATTCCTCTGGATGAATATTCACAACAGGAACGTAACGGTTTTAAACTGAAACGGACGTCTGTCTCTAAAACTTCGTCCGAAAACGATCATTTAAGTGAAAATTCGGTGCCTGCATTTTTAGGAGGAGGTTTCCTCATGATTAATAGACGATTCATTAATAAAGTTAAAAGACATTTTATACGACGTAGGAATATTGATATATTATGTGGATTTCTAAATGACATAAGAAACACATCTAAATAATTTCAAAACATGTACTCCTGTCATGATCAAACCAAAATCGGCACTGAACTACATTACCCATCAGCCCCAGCATGTCACATGACCTCATCACATGCCCTAATCACACTCACCTGTGCCTCTTGTTGGCTTTATTTGAACGTATTTGGACGAGCAAACATTTGATCATCTTTGAAACAGCGCCTATTAATAAAGTTGACATCCTTCAACAAACCCACAAGAAAAATGAGCTTTTTCAATCATTTATTCAACAGAAATATCAATAGATGTGATATTCTTCTGTGGAAAAAAGTAAGTACACCCTTCGGATCAGGAGGTCGTATTACCCCCTTTAGCAGAAATAATTTATTGTAGGAGTTTTGCACCTTTTTGAGTTATTGTCCACCAGTCTTGCTGGGATTTCTGACCACTCTTCCATGCCATATTCTTTCAGTTGGAAGATGTTTGAGGGTTTTCTTGCATGTTCTGCCCGTTTCAAATCCCCCCACAATATTTCAATGGGAATCAAATCCGGACTTTGACTCGGCCGTTCCACAACCCTCCGTTTCTTCTTTTTGAGCCGTTCCTCGGTGGATTTGCTCGTGTGTTTAGGATCATTATCCCGTTTAAAGGTCCACTTTCGGGTCATCTTCGACTTTCCGACAGAAGACCTCGCGTTATCTTCAAGCGCTCTTTGATATGATGCAGAATTCATAGTTGAATCACTCAATCAAGAGCTGTCCAATCCCTGAGGCGGTGACGCAACCCCAAACCATAACATTTCCACCACCGTGCTTCACAGTTGGTATGAGGTGCTTCTCCTGAAAAGCTGTCTTTGGTCTGTGCCAAACATGTCTGCTGTCACTGTCACCAAACGACTCTATCTTTGATTCATCTGTCCAGAGCATATGATTCCAAAAGTCCTGCTCTTTGCCTATATGCTCATTGGAAAACTGTAGTCTTGCAAAGGCTTTTTCCTGACACGCCTCCCATGCAGGTCAAATCTGTGCAATATCTTTCTGATGGTAGAAGCATGCACGTAGACACCAACAGTTGCGAGACTTTCTAGCAGATCCGGCGATGGTCTGCTCTGCGCCATTTAAAGATGATTTTCCTCACAGTGGACTGATGCATTTCAAATCATTTGGAGATCTTTTTAAATCCCTCGCCAGACTCATAGGCATCCACAAGCGTTTTTCTGAAGGCCTTACAGAACTCTTTAGATCTTGGCATGATGACACCACACACCTCGATAACAAAGGCAACACCAGACACTAGATATGAGAGGGGTATAAATAAGGCCGGTTCCTCCTGCACTCTCTAAGCAGGTTGTAATCACTGGAACCCGATCTTCAACACCTGATTCTGATTTTATGGATTCGAAGGTGTGATAAATGTAGGGGTGTACTTACTTTTTTGTACATCTAAATTGTGAAAATTACTTAAAATGATTTAAAATGCGCTCTAAAAACAAAATTCTAAAATTCAAAACTTTAATTAACTTAAATCTTTTAAACATTCTTTTTTTTTTTTTTTTTTTTTTTTTTAACAAAATGAAGTTCTGCATAAAAGATCGCTGGTCAACTCCAGAACCAATCCCCCCCATAGCCACAATACACACACACACACACACACACACACACACACACACACACACACACTTACATGCAGTGTGACACAGGCTGATGGGAAGAAAAAGGCATAAAAGATGATGAAAAATGAGAGCGTCACTTTTCTGATTGTTATTCAGAGAAGTGGCAGGAGATGGAGGACGGAGAGACACCACCACACACACGTCAAAATGAAAAATAAATAAGAGAGGCCTGGCATCTCTGACCCACACACACACACACACACACACACACTTGCTATCACCATCGTGGCTGAGGATGATTAAAACAACAACAAAAACAACAATTTTGAATATTTTAAATTCATGTTTTGTATTCAATTTTTAACATTCTTCCATTGTGTGTGTATGTTCTATACAATATTTTATGAAATTACACGATGAATAAATAAAAGAATTCATATTTTTAATTAATTATTTATTATTTAATAGCAGAGACTATTGTGCTTTAAAAAAAAAAAAAAAAGATCACATCAGATCCCACAGATGTGAGGGTTTTGTTTTTGTTTTGTTTCATTTAGGTTTTTTTTTTACTCATGTGTACAGCTTTACACCGAACTGTATGCCATCGGCTGTTTCTCAATTCTAAGAACGCAAAGAACGGACCTGCGTTCTCGTGTAGACCGGTATTGCCAGGATACTTTGGAAGAACGAATATATATATATATTCATATATTTCAAATGAAATCTATTTTTTAGATTTGCTTTAAATACTTTAATAATATACAAACTCTAACCCATATTGCACAATCAACACCTAATTGAAAATACATAAATAATGAATAAAAAGAGGAAATCAGCATTTATCTGTAAATGAAATGCTCTTGTGAGTGACTTTTTTTTTTTTTTTTTTTTAAATGTACAAATCTTGCTTTCTTGCAGCGTTTGCATTTTTTTTTTTTTTCATAAATTTCCCTTACATGATTTGCACCTAATTTTCACCTGCCGCCAGCCGCTTCATGTTTTTCTTTTTTGGAGAGGACAGAAAAGAAAGAAGGACGGAGGTGTCAGACATCTCGTCACCTGCGTCTGGGTTAGACAGAGGAACTGAGAGAGAAAAGGGGGTAAGTGCAGGGGCAGGATGGAGTCTGAATCGCCCCGGATCGAAAGCGCTGTACCCACACAGGTCAGATTTATTTTTTATTTTTTTACTGGGTTTATGAAGCAGCTTTCTGAAAAAAAATATTGCTTTCATTGTAAAAAATAATAAAAAATAATAATAATAGTAATAAATCAGAGCACAAAAAAATGCATTAAAAAAAGTCTCTTTATCGTCTGTTCTATCATTAGCACACGAATTAGTAAAAAACGAAAAATATAAATAAAAGACTTTTTTTTTTTTTAATGTAAAAACTTTCACACGTGCCCTAGAAATAGATAAATATAATATGTATGCTCAGGAAAAAATATACATACGAACAAAACAAAACATGTCTCATAGATAATATAAATATAATTTATGATTAGATCATTTCAATTCTAATCAAACTTGTCCATAATAATAATAATAATAATAATAATAATAATAATAATAATAATAATAAATGTCCATATTTGCATTTATTTATGCTTAGAAGATCCTTAAATCCCATTTCACAAAACATGTCACATTCATAATGCAGTGTTTTCTCCAGAAGTAAAAAGGTTTGAACATGAACCACGCCCATAATCCCTAACCCCGCCCCTTAACATCAGCCGTGAGTCATGAAAATTGTTACGCATGTGACAAACTTGTTTTTGTATTTAAATCCGTTTTTTTTTTTTTTTTTTACACGTATAACATTTGTTTCAATTCATATCATTTCCTGAAAACTCCACATCTAACGTCACATCATGAAAAAACGTAAACATGTGCGTATTTACGTTTATTCATACAAAAATAATGCCGTTTTTCTCAGTAAAAAGAAAAGTTCTGAACATTAACCCCACCCTTAACTCCGCCCCCACCCTGTGAATCAAGGGAACAGTTACGCAGGTGATAAATTTTTTCCCTTTTATAAAATTTCAATTATTTTTTTTAGATAATTATTATTATTATTATTATTATTATTATTATTATTATTATTATTATTATGTATACCACATTTTAAATTCGTAGCATGTGTTGAAAATCGTATCATTTCCCGAAAACTCATCTAACATCACATCCGTAACGCTGATCAGGACAAACTTTAAAACTTTAAAACACATGGGGTGAAAGGTCAAATATCTGTATTTACTTTTACTTATCCTTCAATTCCAATCTGCAAAAAGTGTTACGTTCACAAAGCAGTTTTTCTTATTTAAAAGCTATAAGAAAAGATTTTACCATTAACCCCACCCCTAACACTGTCCTAACCCCACCCCTTCATTGTGAAAGTGTTACTCATGTGACATATTTTGTTGTTTTCGTTGTATTTAAATGAGGTTTTTATATATATATATATATATATATATATATATATATATATATATATATATATATATATATATATATATATATTATGCAATATATACAACGTTTGAAATTCATAGCGTTCGTTTAAAATCATATCTCTGCATCTAACGTCATATCTGTAACACTACGCGATCCCTGGGACGTCACATGACCGCTGTCTGACTGATGCTGAGTTTAGTGTGAGATCAGGACTCGTTGCTGCTTCCTCCGACGCCGGGAAGAGCATTTCAACAACCGATTTTTGTATCAAAACAAAATTATAATGTACCCACGTAACGCCAGGTCTGGAATCGAGGACTGGAAGGTTCAAGAAGGTGCTATTACTTTTATTAACACCTCTCCTCACTCAGGAAACAAACAACACTGTTTTATCCTCTCAATCCATCATTCTGTTGAATGCTGGGTTCTGATTGGCCAAAAGGTGTGGATTTTTGCACATGTTTTAATACGTCATGGTTTCTATAGTAACAGCTGGTTCATGGGGACGCTCCACTAATGATAAACAGACTAAATGGATTAAAGGTAAACGTGTGTGATCACTGATTTGAGAGGAGACGTGTATTTAACATTTATGGAAGGAGTCTCCAGTGTCAGGACAGAGGAGTTTATACATTTTGCGGTTTCTTGGTAACATGACAAGTTGTGGGGTTTTTTTGTCTTATAAATTTTCCTGAGGAATCTTCTCCCGTTCCTCATGAGGAATGTCCTCCAGTTGAGTAATATTCTTGGGTTTGCGTGCTGCGACCGCCTTCTTCAAATCCCACCAGAGATTTTCTATGGGGTTCAAGTCAGGTGACTGTGATGGGCCTGTAGAATCTTCCAGAACTTCTTCTGCAACCAAGCCTTGGTGGAATTTGAGGTATGTTTTGGATCATTGTCCTGATGGAAGGTCCGATGACGCTCAAGCTTCAGCTTCCTCACAGACGGCGTGAAGTTTTCTCCTAGGATTTCCTGATACTTCAATGAATCCATCTCGCCTTCCACACGCTGCAGGTTTCCAGTGCCAGAGGACGCAAAGCAGCCGCAGAGCATCACCGAGCCCCCACCATGCTCGACTGTGTACAGAGTGTTCTTTCTTCATTCTTCTTCCTCCAGACAGACCGCTGATCCATCGTGCTGAAATTTTCCAGTGTTGTTTCATCGCTCCACAGAACAGAATCCCAAAACTTCTGTGGATTATTTATATGATTTTGAACCACTTATCTTGTGCTTTTGGGTCAGTAGTGGTGAACGTCTTGGAGTTCTGGCACGGAAACCTTCTGCGTTTAGTACACGCCTTACTGTGCTCACTGAAACCTCAGTGTCTGTTACACCAGGTCTTGCTGCAGGTCTTTTACAGTCACTCGAGCGTTTTTCACAACCTGCCTTCTCAGAAATCTGCTTGCAGCCGTCGATATCTTCCTTTTTCTGCCCCGTCCGGGTATTTCATACATTTTCTACCCCTAGCCAGTTCAGGTATTTCATGTGTTCCAGCTCAAGCACACCTGCTGCAACTAATGAAGCCCTTGATTAGCTTGAGACAACACCTGTTCTGCATATTCGTGCTGTTGTGAGGGATTCTATTCAGGGGGGTGAATACTTTTGAGACTGGAGAAATCATTATAAGTTGCATTTTCAGTTGAATTTATTGAAACCACTTGAAGCGTTCGTCGTGTCGAACTATTTCACTTGCTTTTGTTTGATGTGTTCATCGTAAACAGCTGAAAGTCTGTACATTTTCACAATAAACCTGATTTGCACTGGGGGATGAATCATTTTAATTGAAACTGTACATTTTGTCTTTGAGATATTCCTCCAAATGAGCGCGCAAAGCAAAATCCCTTCCCGACGTTCAGGTTAATCCTTAACGGAAAGCGTATCTTGCAGAACCGGGAGATGCGCCGTGTTTCCGATGAGGTCACGTTCACACTGCAATTCTTCAAACTCGCTCATGCTGAAAAATACAAAGACGGAGGGTGAAAAAAAAATAATAATAAAAGGAGGCTTTTATTTATTTCTTTTTTTCTTCCTTTCTTTGAGATGTTGCCATTTTTTGATGGTGTTTTTTAGGAATTGTCGCACAGATCGTTGTAAATTGGAAATCGGTGCACTGAAACGGCACAGACAAGCACAAAAGAGCGGCCTGCATTACCATATATATTATAGGCGATATTTTGTTGCTCGTTGCTCTCAAGCGATCCGAATGGGTCTGCGCCGCGTGCTTCCAGGAAGCATTTGTGTGGCTGGAGATGATAACCCTGCTTTTAGCTTTCCTCCTGTTAGACCCCTGCTCTTTGGATTTTAAGAGCTGTGCAAATCGGCCTCATCATAATATGTGAGTGTGTGTGTGTGTGAGTGATGTGATTATGTTTTGAGGAGGTGACAGACTGGTAGAAATGGCTGTGAGCTATGTTTGTGTGTGTGTGTGTGTGTGTGTGTCTCTTTTACGGGATGACCCAAACCCAGAAACATGAAACAGCAACACGGAGAGAAGATGAGGAGTCGTGAAGAGAAGGTGGGGGGAAAAATACACATAAATATTTGTTATTCATTTATTATTATTATTATTATTATTATTATTATTTGTACAAAATGGAGCGAATTGAACACGTACAACATCATCAGCTGCATCTTGTGCATTAAGAAGATCAGGAACATGAATGATGGGTGGAATAACATTTCTCCGGAGAGCCACAGCCACAGCTGTCCTCTGTAATGGACAATTCCTTTCAAAAAGCATTCTTATGATGATGATGATGATGATGATGATGATGATGATGATGATCATTTATTTGAGAGATTTTAGATCTTTTTTTAAATGGCACAAAGGTCTCTGTATTTTCCTTTTTTTTTTTCTTTTTTTTTTTTTTTACTTGACGGTTTAAATTCAATGATGGTGTTTTAAAGCAAAAATGAATCACGGAGCTACGTCACTTCTACGTTAATGCAGAATTTGTCGTTTTTCTCAGTAATCAGATAGAAAACATCACAGGACAAAAAGTTTAACCCCACCCCTTTAACACTGACCTTAACCTACAGTGTTACAGTTGAAAAAGTGGTTTGCATTCGATTATTTCAGGGTTGTTGGGGGTTTTTTTTTTCAGTATTTGTTTGTCAGGAATGTTCCAGAAAGAAAAAGAGAGACGTGTGTGTGTGTGTGTGTGTATGTGTGTGTGTGTGTGTGTTTGGGACATGCCGACTGCACAGAGGGTTATCCTTGGGCTTATCATGTCAGGCCATATGAATTCATTTCATATTCTGCCAAATGGCTGTGCACTGCAGGGGGTTCATGGCACTACCTTTCCCCCTGCACCCCTTTCTCTTTGATTTGGCTCATTTGAGCGGCGCGGTCCCAGGCAGCTTGTTAGAACCGCCACCTCACTGAGTCGACCCCCTGGATGGAAGGAGAAGGGAGACGGGAGACGGGAGGAGGGGGGAAAGACACACGGTGACACAAAGAGGCGGACGAGTGAAGAGGATTCGTGAACGTGGCCAGGGAATGCCATCTTCTGACAGAAAACAGGAAGTGCAAGAAGCTCGGGGTTGGATCCGGATTAAAAGAGCACTAGTTTTAGTTAGAGATGGTGGTGAGCTGATACCCAGCATCGCTGTGTGGATCATCCAAAAAAATACAAATAACAAGTGGATCAGATATCAGAGAAAACATATCGGACATCTGCGTCTAATCTACTGGAGTTTGGAATTTATTTCTACATTTTAAAGAGACTGTTTATTTCGTTATGCTTTCTAATTCGTTATATTTATTATATTTACAACGGAACGTATTTTTGTGCGGAGCAGTGACGTAAACATTTTCTAAAGAAAACAACATCCGTATCAGTATAGTATCTGATAGTGAAGGTTTTAGTATCGGTATCAGAATCGGGAAAAGATAAAAGTACTACCGTGACATTTCTAGTTTCCTTTTTTTTTTTATCTCACTACCTACTGACTCGACACGTTTTTTTTTTTAAAAAACCTTCTGATTCGAAATCCAACTCTTTTTGTTTTTGTATCTGTGTATCCGTGAAATTTCCGAAATGGAAACGTAGTTCCAGCTCTTGATATCATTTCTATTATCGTTCTTTCTGTACCGTTCTTTAGTAAGCGCTCCATCCTGGTCAGGGTGGCAGACGATCCGGGGTCTATCCCAGGAACGCTGTGCGTGATCCGGGAATACACCGGAGACGGTACGCATGGTCTATCGCATGATACCATGCACACACACACACACACACATACACATTCACAGACCTGGGGTCCATCTAACATAGCCAATCCAATCCAATCCAAGCCAATCCAATCTAAAACAACGGGAGATGTGAGGAAACAAGAGAACCCAGAGGAAACCCAACCAGACACTAGGAGAAGATTTGAAATTCCATGCCGACAAGAGTTCAGGATCGAGTGCTGGAGCCGTGAGGAAACAACACTCTCCGCTGTACCGCCATGTTAATACAATTTTATTTGTATAGCGTTTTTAACAATAGACGTTGTCACGAAGCAACTTTACAGAGATCCTAAATTTCCCAGAGACAACATGAGGACGAAACGGTGACAGGAGCCGGAACTCTAGATCGTTCTACAACAACAGTATACAGGTGTAGAAGAGTGAAGACAAACTAAGTGTGTCACGGATGTGTCCTGGACGTGTCTTTATGATTATAGAAGCAGCTTTACAGTATCCACGTGAGATTACCCACTGAAGAAACTGGGGCATAAACTGTTTTTTTGGTTGTTGTTTTTTTTTTTTTTTTTTTTTGAGTGGCGGGGGGGGGGGGGGTAAATATTTATGGTATCCATGTGGGACAATCAACAGAGTGAACTGTTTTTTTTTTTGTTGTTGTTGTTTTTTTAAAAAAAAAAACACTCAAGCACAATTTTCACAGAGCAAACACCAAATTCTTGAACGTTCTGCTCCGTTTTTTTTTTTTTTTTTTAATCGCTTTTGAGAATGTGCTAAAAAGCAGTCTGAGGAGGTCAAAGGTACAAGAGAGGTAACTACTCATAATGGCTCACATATGCAGCGTTACACATCCATTTCGGACGAATCAATCTAACAAAAAAAAGAAACGGTAAGACGTTTTCAGTTCCTGGGCTAATACACACCACACGACTCTGCGTCACTCCTGTACAGGTCACATCGAAAGACAGAATGAGATTCCAAAAATAAATAAATAAAGAAAGAAAGAAAAAAAAAGTGAAATGATGGTATTTTGGCCTTTCTATTTGCCAAGGTCAGACTCATTCATCACAGCGGAGTGCGCGAAGGAGACTGGAGACCGGACCGAGCATTGAATCTATAATGGAGTCAGAATAGCAGGCAGCGTAGAATGTAGCGACGATGAAGGTGGGGGGGGCAAAGTATTCAGCCCCCCGTGTACCGCTAACCCGGCCCGTATGATTATACATAGTGATGAGGAGTAACCTTGGGATGGTGCTGATAAAAGGGCCCGAGGAGGGGTGGATGGAGTCTGGAGTTCAATCAGCAATCAGACAGACAGACAGACAGACAGACAGGCCTGACCAGCATGGGATGAACCATATTCGCAAATTATTTTCATTTCCCTCCTTATATATAAAGAAAACAGCAAGGCACCATTACTGACCCCCAAACCAAAACCCATCTCCATCCCCCCATCCCATCGCTCTACACCCCATGAAAAAATAAATCTAATTTTCCCATCTCCGCCACCAAGCGACATTCCCCTCCTGCAGGCTCTCCTGCTCGCCATCCCTCGGCCCCTCCCATCCCCTCCATCTTCTCATACTGACACACTCTTCTTCTCTCTCTCTCTCTCTCTCTCTCTCTCTCTCTCTTTTACATTCCTCCTCCAAGCAAGGCTCCATTTTGTAATAAGTTCTGATCAGTGTTTCTACCAATTTGCATTCTGCTCAGAGAAAATGGAGGCATCGTCTTGATGTGGGGGAAAATGGAAAGAGATACTGGGGGAGGGGAGGGGATGGGGGGGGGCACGGAGAGAGAAACAATCAAATATCTGAATGGATGAGTGTGTGTACAGGAGGGTGTGTGTGTGTGTGTGTGTGTAGGGGTGGGTGGGCATCACAGAAATGTGTGTGTGCGTGCGAGCACGCACATGTGTTTTAGCCCATTTCCAGGTAACAGCGGAGAGACATCAGAAAAGTGCAGTGTACCATTTGCTTATTTACATTCAACAACACCAGCTCGCAGAGGAGGAAGCGAGACAGGTGTCTGTGTGAATCCGGGAACACCGCACTGATCAGTGATGAGCTCGATGTGAAATCCTTCCTGTCTCGCTGCTTCCTCGTCTATCAGTTTACTAGCAGCGAGGGTGAAATAAAGTACAGTACGCTATCATATTCGATCAGTTCTGCTACCAAATGATACAATAATAATATTCCATTTTATTGAATAGAAACTAATCAGATTTACTTCACTGCTGGAAATTCGGGATTAGAAACAGTGTTACTGCTACACTACACACACACACACACACACACACACACACACACACACACAAATTGATAATAATTGTAAGTTGTATTGTAACTACTAAGTAACAGCAAATGACAGAACTACTTACTAACATGAAATTCGAAATTATTTAGTGACTAGAAGTAGGAGAATGCAGTTTTTAACTATAACTATAACTTCTGTAGCGGGACGTGACACCGTGCGTTTCAGTCCCAAAAAAGTTACTCTGTAACAATTTTGTAACAAGAATTTGACTTACCTAACAATTTCGTAATGGACAGTTACATTACTACTGTTCAGTAACAGGAAGTTGCACGGTAACGCTTTAGTAACAGGGAATTACATCGTAGCTGTTCAGTAACAGGAAGTTGCACGGTAACGCTTTAGTAACAGGGAATTACATCGCAACTGTTCAGTAACAGGAAGTTGCACGGTAACGCTTTAGTAACAGGAAATTACATCGCAGCTGTTCAGTAACAGGAAGTTGCACGGTAACGCTTTAGTAACAGGAAATTACATTGCAGCTACACAGTAACAGAAAGTTGCATAGTAACGCTTTAGTAACAGGAAATTACATCGCAGCTGTTCAGTAACAGGAAGTTGCACGGGAACGCTTTAATAACAGGAAATTACATCGCAGCTGTTCAGTAACAGGAAGTTGCACGGTAACGCTTTAGTAACAGGAAATTACATTGCAGCTACACAGTAACAGAAAGTTGCATAGTAACGCTTTAGTAACAGGAAATTACATCGCAGCTGTTCAGTAACAGGAAGTTGCACGGGAACGCTTTAATAACAGGAAATTACATCGCAGCTGTTCAGTAACAGGAAGTTGCACGGTAACGCTTTAGTAACAGGAAATTACATCGCAGCTGTTCAGTAACAGGAAGTTGCACGGTAACGCTTTAGTAACAGGAAATTACATCGCAGCTACACAGTAACAGGAAGTTACATAGGAACTATGCAGTAACAAGACATTTTATGATGTTACACAGTAAATATTCAGTAACTGGATGTTAAACAGAAAGTTACTTTATAATTATTTATTAACAGGCGTTTACATAGTAACTGTTTAGTAACAGGTAAGTGCATTGTAACTATTCAGTAACAGGATGTTACAGAGCGACTAGTAGGGAGTTTACTTAGTAACTATTCCATAGTAACAGACAGTTACATTATAATTATTTATTACCAGGAGTTTATTTAGTAACTATTCAGTAACAGGTAATTGCATTGTAACTACTGAGTAACGGGATGTTACATAGTAACTGTTTAGTAACAGAACGTCCCATTGTAATGATTTTTTTTGGTAACAGGACGTTACAGTTTAATCATTTATAATGATAAGGATAATGAGTCTTTATTTATCACATATACATATACACAGTGAAATTCTTTTTTTTGTCAGGAAGCTGGGGTCAGAGCGCAGGGTCAGCCATGATTTAGCCATTTATAAGAGATATTGTAACTATTCAGCAACAGGATGTTACTCTGTAACTATTTCGCATACATAGTAACATAGTAACTATCAAAGTATCAGGATATCAAAGTCTACTCAAGGAGGGAGAGCTTTTTCACACTTAGCTCCTTAACTCTGGAATAGCCTTCTTAATAACGTTCGGGGGTTCAGACACTCTCTCTCATCAAGATTAAAGACAGATTCCTTTAGCCTAGTATTCACATAGCGGATCTCATAACCTTGTACTCCAGTCATCTCTGCCTGAAATGCAATGAACGGCAGCTACGCTAATCCTTCTCCTTTTGTTTCTTGTTCCTACCTCAGGATGCCAATCCTGAGGTATTCAGTGAATGTGCCAGCTTCAGTTCAGAACCAGCCTCGACGAAGATTCCAGATGACACCAACACCTGTGAAGACTTTGGATGACACCAAGGTCTAATTGTCACAATCACAGGCTCTACATGTGTTGCTCGTGGGGTGGCAGTGAACCTGGCTTGCTCTGCTCTCCGGACCAGCCTGATCCATCCTGATGACCCACTTCTACTTGGAAACCACTCGCTGTTGCTGAGGATGGCCCCATATGGACAGCCTAAAGACACACTTAGAAACCATAAACATGGCACTGGACTGCAAATGATACGAACGCTTTTAGTACGATGTCTTAGGAATTCAACTGCTATGACAGTTTTAGGACTGCAATGGACACAAACACACTTTGCCCTCAAGCCTCCATCAGTAAACAGTTCATATCTTCAACAAAATAGACTTCATGTTAAAACGATAATGAATTTCCTGGTTACACAGTTGCACTTTTTGTTTTATCCTGTAGCACACAGTTATAGAAGGGAATTGTTTACAGAATAACCGCACTATCCGGTGTCACCTAGATCAGAACGGGTTCCCTTTTGAGTCCGGTTCATCTCAAAGTTTCTTCCTCATATCGTCTCAGGGAGTTTTTCCTCGTCACCGTCGCCTTTGACTTGCTTCCAGGGATCAATTTCTCAATTTAAGATTTCGATCGGAAATGTGTATATTTCTGTAAAACCGCTTTGTGACAATGTCCACTGTTAAAAGCGCTGTGCAAATAAAACTGAATTGAATACTAACTATTTACTAAGACTGAGTTACGCTGTAGTTTTTCACTAACATGACATTCGACTGTAATTATTTAGTAATGGAATGTGACATAGGAACTGTTTAGTAACAGGAAGTTACACAATAATTATTCAGTAACAGGAAGTTACGCAATAACTTTTTAATAACGTGATATTACATAGTAATTATTCAGTAATATGAAGGTATATACTAAATATTCAGTAACAGGATGTTACGCAGTAACTTTTTAATGACGTGATATTACGTAGTAATTATTCAGTAATATGAAGGTATATACTAATTATTCAGTAACAGGATGTTACGCAATAACTTTTTAATGACGTGATATTACATAGTAATTATTCAGTAATATGAAGGCATATACTAAATATTCAGTAACAGGATGTTACGCAGTAACTTTTTAATGACGTGATATTACATAGTAATTATTCAGTAATATGAAGGTATATACTAATTATTCAGTAACAGGATGTTACGCAATAACTTTTTAATGACGTGATATTACATAGTAATTATTCAGTAATATGAAGGTATATACTAAATATTCAGTAACAGGATGTTACGCAGTAACTTTTTAATGACGTGATATTACGTAGTAATTATTCAGTAATATGAAGGTATATACTAAATATTCAGTAACAGGATGTTACGCAGTAACTTTTTAATGACGTGATATTACATAGTAATTATTCAGTAATATGAAGGTATATACTAAATATTCAGTAACAGGATGTTACGCAGTAACTTTTTAATGACGTGATATTACATAGTAATTATTCAGTAATATGAAGGTATATACTAAATATTCAGTAACAGGATGTTACGCAGTAACTTTTTAATGACGTGATATTACATAGTAATTATTCAGTAATATGAAGGCATATACTAAATATTCAGTAACAGGATGTTACGCAGTAACTTTTTAATAACGTGATATTACGTAGTAATTATTCAGTAATATGAAGGCATATACTAAATATTCAGTAACAGGATGTTACGCAGTAACTTTTTAATAACGTGATATTACGTAGTAATTATTCAGTAATGTGAAGGCATATACTAAATATTCAGTAACAGGATGTTACGCAATAACTTTTTAATAACGTGATATTACATAGTAATTATTCAGTAATATGAAGGCATATACTAAATATTCAGTAACAGGATGTTACGCAATAACTTTTTAATAACGTGATATTACATAGTAATTATTCAGTAATATGAAGGCATATACTAAATATTCAGTAACAGGATGTTACGCAGTAACTTTTTAATGACGTGATATTACATAGTAATTATTCAGTAATATGAAGGCATATACTAAATATTCAGTAACAGGATGTTACGCAGTAACTTTTTAATAACGTGATATTACGTAGTAATTATTCAGTAATATGAAGGCATATACTAATTATTCAGTAACAGGATGTTACGCAGTAACTTTTTAATAACGTGATATTACGTAGTAATTATTCAGTAATGTGAAGGCATATACTAAATATTCAGTAACAGGATGTTACGCAGTAACTTTTTAATAACGTGATATTACGTAGTAATTATTCAGTAATGTGAAGGCATATACTAAATATTCAGTAACAGGATGTTACGCAATAACTTTTTAATAACGTGATATTACATAGTAATTATTCAGTAATATGAAGGCATATACTAAATATTCAGTAACAGGATGTTACGCAGTAACTTTTTAATGACGTGATATTACATAGTAATTATTCAGTAATATGAAGGTATATACTAAATATTCAGTAACAGGATGTTACGCAGTAACTTTTTAATGACGTGATATTACATAGTAATTATTCAGTAATATGAAGGTATATACTAAATATTCAGTAACAGGATGTTACGCAGTAACTTTTTAATAACGTGATATTACATAGTAATTATTCAGTAATATGAAGGTATATACTAAATATTCAGTAACAGGATGTTACGCAGTAACTTTTTAATAACGTGATATTACGTAGTAATTATTCAGTAATATGAAGGTATATAAATATTCAGTAACAGGATGTTACGCAGTAACTTTTTAATGACGTGATATTACATAGTAATTATTCAGTAATATGAAGGTATATACTAATTATTCAGTAACAGGATGTTACGCAGTAACTTTTTAATGACGTGATATTACATAGTAATTATTCAGTAATATGAAGGTATATACTAATTATTCAGTAACAGGATGTTACGCAGTAACTTTTTAATAACGTGATATTACATAGTAATTATTCAGTAATATGAAGGTATATACTAATTATTCAGTAACAGGATGTTACGCAGTAACTTTTTAATAACGTGATATTACATAGTAATTATTCAGTAATATGAAGGCATATACTAATTATTCAGTAGCAGGATGTTACGCAGTAACTTTTTAATAACGTGATATTACATAGTAATTATTCAGTAATATGAAGGCATATACTAATTATTCAGTAACAGGATGTTACGCAGTAACTTTTTAATAACGTGATATTACATAGTAATTATTCAGTAATATGAAGGCATATACTAAATATTCAGTAACAGGATGTTACGCAGTAACTTTTTAATAACGTGATATTACATAGTAATTATTCAGTAATATGAAGGCATATACTAAATATTCAGTAACAGGATGTTACGCAGTAACTTTTTAATAACGTGATATTACATAGTAATTATTCAGTAATATGAAGGCATATACTAAATATTCAGTAACAGGATGTTACGCAGTAACTTTTTAATAACGTGATATTACATAGTAATTATTCAGTAATATGAAGGTATATACTAAATATTCAGTAACAGGATGTTACATCTTAACTATAATATAACTATGTTACATAGTATATTTACAATTTAATAATAATGTAAAAATAATAATAATAATAATAATAATAATAATAATAATAATAATAATAATAATAATATCTCTATGTTAAAAAGTAACAATTTAGTAAGAAGAAGTTCAATAGAATATTTCATGACTGTAACTTCCATAGTAACAGGATGTCATACAGTAGCAATAACCACTGAGTGGTCGCATATACTAAACTTTTTTTTTTTTTTTTTTCACTTAGAGTGAAATAAAAAATGTTGGCTTGAAACAGATACAATGCAGTTTATAATAAAATAAGCAGGTGTGTAATGAGCACTAAACAGTCACAGATATGTCAGTCCAACTCTAATTAGAAAGAATTCACACCTGACTAACAGGACTTTATTCCAGACAGTTTCAGGTCTCAGGTCTGGCTGAGTCAGTAGCAGAGAGTCCAGCGCAGGGTTCCGGGGGAGGAATTAACTCAGGGCCGCGGCTGTGTTCAGGATTTGGAGCTGAGATAGCAAAGTTAATTACCGCTTGGCCGGCTCGGCCTTTCCTCAGAGTCTGTATAGAATAAGGTTTTCATTAATGGTGTAGAGAAGATCAGCGGTTATCTGTGGCTCCGGAGAGTCAGCGCTGATGGTGGTGGTGGAGGAGATGGAGAGGGAGAGGGAGAGGGAGAGAAATCTTTCATACAGTTTCTCCATCTAATTTTCAACCGTGCAATTCAGAATGAAATTAATTTCCTCGTCTAGCTAATAAATCAAAAAAACAAGTGATTGCCGTTGCTGCCAATCTGGTGAAGACACGATGAGATCTCGCCATCTTGCATCGGTCACACACACACACACACACACACACATATACACACAACTTAAAGGGTTCTAACTAAAACGTTATGTTGGAAGTTAAGAATCACTCTGTTTATTAAGCTTCTTACAAGAAAGAGAAAATGACAAAAGGACAACTATCAAGCCCGCCTGAAGTCAAAAATGAACATAAAATTAAATTAAATCAGAGTAGGCCCGAAAAAAGTTTCTTGGACTGTCTTTAATTAAACAACAAACCCTCAAAGAACCCATTAAAGAGTGTATAATGAAGCAGATGTACAGTATTGGTTATAAGGTTCATCATTTTGATCAATTTGGATGTTCAGTAGTCACAGGATGTTTGATTTGAGACTGTTTATAAAAGAGAACCTATATAGAACACTTCAGCCACTAGTCGTTCTCTGATCTCTGGACCGGATGACTCCACTTACTCCAACCGTTACACTCTGTAAAAGGGTCTAAATCATCGTTTCTGGTTAAAGTAGAGAGCACATTCCATAACATTTCATCAGTTCTGTTAGTTCTACATTAACCCTGGACTTCCTGTTGAACTCCAATAGAACCTTTAACCCGTTTAACTCAACAACAAAAACACCGACATCTATTCATCTTGAGAATGCAGGATCTCAGGGGTTTGGCATGATGTGAAGAACGTTGCGTTGTTTTATTTTTTTTGTTTCTTTTTTTATTATTCATAAGGGTGTCATGTGATACATTATACATGCCGTGCTTTGTAAGATTCGATGCATGTTTTCCGCATGATTTCCCACCGGAACAGCCGGAGCGGGGGTTTGGAAACGCAGCGTGCTACACTGCCCGAGGCGAACACTTCAAGACCAGCAGGCATTAGGAGTGTGAGAGGAGTGTCTGAGAGTGTGAACGCTCTCCACACCGCAGGACGGAGGAGTCGACAGCTAGGAGGAGTCGGATGTATGATCCATATGATCCGAGTCACTTCGTCCACCAATGGTGCCGTTGCGCTTCCGTCCTGGACGCTAGTAATCAGTCGATACTCAGAAGAAGAAAAAAAGACATTCCTTGTTTTCGCATAGCTTTTCTATTCCTAAAGTGGTTTCCTGAAGACTGAACTCTGTTGTAGGGTTCTACATGAGACGTTTAAGGGTTCCCAAAGGGGTGCCAGGCGATAACCAAGCTTCTGTTCCTAAATCTGGGCTCACACTCTATCTCCTAATTATGACAGCAGACAACCGTCTTCAACCAGCCCAAAAGAACCCACGTCACACCCCTCTTCATCTCCCTCCGCTGGCTTCCTGTAGCCGCCAGCATCAAATTCAAGGCCTTGATGCTCATGTACAAGACCTTATCTGGAACAGCGCCCTCTACCTCAACACTCTCCTGAAGGTTTACATTCCCTCACGCAATCTGCGATCGATTAGCGACCGACGCTAAGTAGTGCCTACTCAGCGTGGCGCAAGGTCCCTTTAGAGAACCTTCACACTAACTGTTCCTCAGTGCTGGAATGATCTTCCAACCTCAATCCGGACCGCAGAATCTCTCACCATCTTCAAAAAACAGCTAAAGACCCAGCTCTTCTCCTCGTTGTAAATTCATTATTCATACAATGATCTAATAATGTTATATTAGATAGCATTTCTGTCATACATGCACCCTTCTTCACCGGATTTCTGACCAATGAATGGGTTTTACAAGGACGTTTACAGGCATACACACGCCTCAGACGACCTATTTTTTTTTTTTTTTTTTTTTTTTTGCGTTTTGGTTTGTTTAACAAACCAAAAGAATCGATTTCGCTCTGATTCAGACTCCGGAGACGGACTAATAGGTGTGAAAGTAGAGATCTGCAGTCAAAAGTGAAAGCTAAAGTCATGCACAATATCAGAGGCTTGATGCATCAAGACAATTTCTGTTGTATAGTCTTAGAGGGGGGAGAAAAAAAAAAAAAAAGGATTAAGAAGTGAATATCCAAACAACACTCATCGTCCACTTTAATAGGAACACCTGTCCACCTGCTCATTTACGCGGTTATCTAATCAGCCAATCATGTAGCAGGAGCACGATGTATACAATCGTGCAGATACAGGTCAAGAGCTACAGTTAATGCTCACGTCCAAGATCAGAATGAAGAAAACGTCTGATCTCTGTGGCTTTAACCCTGGCATGGTTGCTGGTACCGGATGGGCTGGGTTTGAGTGTTTGAGAACCTGCAGATCTCCTTGGGGAGACCGAACCAACAGACCGAACCTTGAGGTGGATGTATATTTACTGTACATGCAAGATTTCTGTCATATAAACCAATATTATAGCCGTTCTAAAATCCGGCAGCGCGTCACGTGTCAAATCCGATCTGATCAAAACCAATCCAGCGTTTCGTGCCACTTGCAATTAGAATTGGATAAGTTCAAATTTACACGCATTTCTCATGAGATCAGACGGCAGGTTATTATTAGCCGTGATACGGATATCCAGTATCGGATTGCTTTACACCTAGTGGTAAAAAAAATATATATATATATATATATATATATATATATATATATATATATATATATATATATATATATATATATACAAAAAAAGTTCAACAGCGCTGTTGTGAAACATTGATCTGTCTCACTGAGAAAATACCTGCTCTTTTCTTTCCGCCGTCACAGAATTAGCCTAACTGCTGCCTTTCTGGCACCAATCCCAAAAGCTGCGTCGAATCCCTCTCCGATGGCGTATTGATTTCCGATTCCGTGTTCCCAAAGGCCAGCGAATAAGACGTTATTTTACGGGGAATTACACCTGGACGGGAAACTTTACCGGTACACACGTGTCAGGGATCTGTCTGTCACAGAGCGGAGGATCTCCACTCTGGAGCTACATCCTGGGGCTACAAGAATCTGATCTCCACACACACACACACACACACACACACACACACATGAAGAGACAGAGAGAGATGCTTTTAAACACCATAAACATAACAGTCCACCACTATAACAGTGAAAGTGAATGAATAATCTGGAGTTGGAAGGCATTCCAACTTAAACGATCGTTCAGATAAACCACGGACGTTCCATTTCTGGGATTTGTCAGACGCCCTGATGTTCTTCGTATGGTTCCTCGTACGGTTTTCCGAAGATCCAGGAATGAAGGAAGAGCAGCAGATGTAAACAAAACCCACAAATATACCTTGGCACAATAAACCTGAGAAGGAGAGAGAGCAGACTGTGAAGAGATGCAGATGAAGCATGAAGCTTACATGCGAATATGCATATTAGGAATGTGTGTGTGTGTGTGTTTGTTTTAAATCTCTTGACATCCTGTGACACGTGCCACATCGCATCACGGCAAGGCTAATGTTTGCACGTTTCTGATTTTATTTAGCATCTGGAGCGTGTTTGATCCCCGCTCGGAAACTATCGTTTACAATAGCGTGTGTCATGTCTGAAACGGAGAGAGACGAAATGCCCCGAGGACACAGGTTAATGCGGGGAGGAGACGGCATCCTGAGCAGCCGGCTGTATCTCTTTAACTCGGAATAAACGAGGAGAAGCCACACATTTTTTTGGGGGGGTTTTTTTTTTACACGTTATAATCTGGATAAACAGATTGACGTGAATTGCTTCTGTTTCGCGAGTAAACACACGCCGGCGCGTCGAGCGGGAGAAGATGGCCGAGGGATAGAAATGATATGCGATTCAGTTCAATTTTATTCTGATTTCGAAATAAAAAAATAAAAAATAAAGCTGTCGGTGGGGAAGTGTCCGTCAGGGTGGGATCGATTTACGTTTCATTCCCGCAACCGGCTTGTAAACCTCGCTCTGTACACCGGTCTGCGCTGACCTCAGGAGAGCCTCATCAACATGAAAGGAGCTTTATCTGTTCCAGGTGTGTGAGAGCCCTGGCTTCATATGGGTGTGTGAGTGTGTGTGTGTGTGTGTGTGTGTGAGAGAGAGAGAGACTGAGTGGGTATTAGAAAAGGAAAAAAGACGGGGCAAGAAACAGAAACGTATTGTAGTGGTTATTTAAAAAAAAAAAAAAAAAAAAAAAGCACGATGAGTTCAAACAGAGGTGGAGTTTTGCGGCGCACAAATCTAACCACGTCTGTAAAAAAAAAACGTAAAAAAAGAATAAAAGCATTCCAGTTGCTACTATAACTTTAAGTATAATTATAAAACTGTACTCACTGCAAGAGGCGATAATTTTCCAGTTCAAGAAAACGTCCAAACTTTTGACTAGCTTTAGCGTACAATGCATAATGACAAAAAAAAAGCAAACTTTTGCGTATTAGCCTGTAAAAGTCATTAACACTAAAACTACAATCAAATCATTCACTGTGTAATTATATTTTACTCCCTTTTTTTAATGAACCTTGCACCAAACTAAAAGAGAAAGCTAAGTCAACTTGTTTCAGGTATTCACGGAGCCCCTAAGGGGTGGGAGGTGGGGGACGGACACGTGTTGATGTCGAGGGAGGAATGTGATTTGCTCGCAAAATTTTTGCGTTTCCCTGAGAAACCTTGCGTTCGCTCGCGATTTCTTGCGTCCTCGCGCAAAGAAGTCGAGTTAAAGCTAAAACAACGTGATAGAAGGCAAAAAAAAAGAGAGAGCGCGACAAATAGCGAGAGAAAGCAAAAAAAAAAATTGTGAGAATGCAACAGATTGCGAGAGAAAGCAAATAAGGTGTGAGAGAAAGGGAAACAAAGTGTGAGAGAAAGCAAAAAAGTGTGAGAGGAAGCAAAAATATTGCGAGAGAAAGCGAATAGAACTGTGAGAACGCAACAGATTGCAAGAGAAAGCGAAAAAAATTGTGAGAGAAAGCAAAAAAAATGCGAGAGAAAGCCAAGCAAAAAAAATGTGAGAGAAAGCAACAAATTGCGAGAGAAAGCAAATAAAGTGTGCGAGAAAGTGAAAAAAGTGTGAGAGAAAGCAAAAAAGTGTGAGAGGAAGCAAAAAAATTGCGAGAGAAAGCAAATGAAATTGTGAGAACGCAACAGATTGCAAGAGAAAGCGAAAAAATTGTGAGAGAAAGCAAAAAAATGCGAGAGAAAGCAAAAAAAAATGCGAGAGAAAGCAAAGCAAAAAAAATGTGAGAACGCAACAAATTGCGAGAGAAAGCAAATAAAGTGTGAGAGAAAGTGAAAAAAAGTGTGAGAGAAAGCAAAAAAGTGTGAGAGAAAGCAAAAAAATTGCGAGAGAAAGCAAAGCAAAAAAATTGCGAGAGAACGCAAAAAAAATGCATAGTTTCTCGGGAGAACGCAAAAGTTTTGAAATTTTTATTTTCCTCACATCTCATATTTTTTCCATCACCATGTGCCCTTACGGGCTCGGTAGATTTTTGTTTGTTTGTTTGTTTGTTTGTTTGTTTGTTTGTTTTTACTATTTCTGAACTGGAAAAAAAAAAGTACCAGCAATATTTTGACATTTTTTTACTGTTTTTTTTTTTTCTTTTTTTCAGAGTATCTCATGCTATTTGTAAAAATAATAATAATAATTAAAAAAAATAAATAAAAAAAATAAATAAAAATAAAAAGAAACAGTTGAAAATCAATCCCACAATCCGTCAGGAAAATCCAGATTCCTGTAATTTCCTAAAATATATCTGAATACATTCTAATAGTAGTGTTATTTATTTTCAGCTGGAAGTATGGGATAACACTGTAATATTTTGGTATAAAGAAATGACAGAAATTGCTCACAGCACAGTTACGGCGCTAATTAACGTGAAACAGCATCGCCAAACCTCTTTGACTGCCTAGCGCTGGTTATCGTGGCACCTTTTTCCAGAGATTCGTTGTCATTTTGCTTTGTGAACTGGTCTAAAACCTCGTAACTGTGTGCTCATTTCTGCCAGTTTGAAGTAAACGCCTACAATTTTAACGTGGTTCTGCTTTGGAAACTAATCTGGCAACCTAAAACGTAAATTTGTACGTAAATATTTCTGACAGAAAGATGAGGAACGTGTGCTGAACAAAACGCTTCGTCCTATAACAGCACGTCCCGAGGTGTTCTATATTCCGCTTACATCACAGCAATTTTCCTACGAATATTCGATTTTATTCATTACAGAGCAACACGTT